>NW_027228750.1:1818181-2121212 GCF_037783145.1 Equus przewalskii
ACTCTGCCAGGCCCAGTTGATTTTAATCTATCCTGCTGCATATCTGTCTACATAAATATTTACAAAGTTGAAATCAGGGTGTATGTACACATTTGAATCCTGATTTTTTCATGGAACATAGCAAATATCCTGCATCTTGAAATTTTTTGGTAAATTTTATTTTTATGGCAGCATAAGATTTCATCCCATGAAGGATCAAAATCTACTCAGTATTCCTCTACTGCTGTATATCTAGGTTCCCCCCCCCCCATTTTTTATAATATATTTAACAAAATGATAACTAAACCTAGGAGAAGGTATAGAAGGAGAGCATATGAGGGCCTCTGCGGTCTCTGAGGACCTTATCTCTGACCAAGACTTCGGGTCTCACGTGCTCCCAGCTTTTGCAGACAATTCCCTAAAAGAGTGTGTTCCCCGTATGTCTGATCACAGAAAACAAATATAAGGACTGGAAAGAAGAGCAGGGCATGCAGCGTTTCTTTCTGCTTGAAGGGTCTGATGAAAAAGCAAAGGAAGCGTCTCTCATCCTAGTTTTCCAAGTGAAAGCACCAAGACCTTTCACCAAGGACTGCAATATTCATCCCCAATTCTAATCAGATCAGTCTCATTGTACATGTGTGATACGCCATTACTATTCATACCTCTCTGGACCTTGGTTTATACTCTTCTTCTCTGTCTGGAACACCTTTCCCTCTACTCTCTACCTACTCATTCTTCAGGTTCCAACCTGCTTTCTGTGCAACTCCTTGAATATGTTTCTACTGTCTTAGTCCTCACCAAGATTTTGCTTCTTTGAACTCTTATTAGAAGCCAGAAAATAAAAATTTTGTTCTCAACTGTCCTATACAATCTTCATATAGGATTGTTTGACCTCTCTACCAAGGTCACAAGCACCTTAAGGTAAAGAAGTTCACCTTAACTTTACTATAAACCCCATAGCTATTGTGGCATGATATCATAACTGGGGATTCAGTAGGCTACAAAGTGTACTGGTGGGTCCTAAGATGTGTGAGACCAAGGATATATTAATCTAGGGGCATACAAATGGGAAACCAATTCCCAGAAGATAAGGAGATCAGAAGGAAGAGGAGGCTCTGCAAGGCTCTGTAAGCAGGGGAAACATGTCTACTCCATAGGTGAGTAGACAGGTACTGTTAGGGAGATTTGGTGGCAGGTAGCAAGAAACTGAGGAAATACACCAAGTATTTCTATGGCCATGGCCCATGGGAGGGATCAGGATGTCAGACCCTGGGGACCCAAGGGCAACATGTGGTCAAGCTGAGACTGAGTCCAGAAACTGCCTAAGAAGCACCCTGGCTTACTTGCGGGCGGTCACACAGCAACAGCTTTTACACTGGAGTGTAAAGATCCCTTTTCCCTATTTAATGCTAAAAGAGAGAACTACAAAAGCAAGTTATAGTACCTCCTTCATCCCAGACCAGAATTTATCCTAAGTATGGAGCAAGGTCTCATCTACAGATAAATTCTAAGAAGGAAAATTTACATTTAGACAATTTTTGTGGAAGGGAGGCAGGCAAGCCATTCTTGCTATTCATATACTAGGTACTCAATAAATGTTACCTGATTAGCATAAAAAAGATTTTGGTGTTTTTTCTTTTCTTTCTCTCTTTTTTTTTGTGGGGGAGGGTGGCAATGGTTGTAGTTGTTTACATCATGGCAAGGACTATTTCTCTAGAGCCTTGAAATCATGATGGAGGGGGCAGTTAAGGAAGGAGGCAGGAGTTGGGTGGTGGAAAGGATGGTAAAAGAGAAGTCCTTAAGCAGAGCTAAAGCTACTGGCTCCAACTGCTTTCCTACTGGGAACCCTAGACAACCACAGCAAATAAGGAATTGCACAGACAGGAATATGGCAGGTCAGCTTTTGAAATCTCCCAAGAAATACTAACTTTCTGAATAAGGACTTTAAAATAACATGGGCATTAACTTTCTAGATCTGGGACGGTAATGTCCAGTTCTTGTCCCCCAGCCCAGCATTTCTAAGCTGACCACAGAGTCTCTGCAGAGAACAAGAGGGCTGTGAAACAAACACAGATATGTAAGCATCAAGCAGGAAAGGATTTCTCAAGAAGACAACTGATTTGACAAAAACTCAAATTCTTGAATGCCCTGAGCTTACCTCCCTGTTATAAGAACTAAGAGTCATATGATGAAGTGCAGAGACCCAAATAATTAAAATAATTAAATGAGCAAGTCAAGTATGCTCAAGTCAGCTGATGTGATTTGCTGCCACTGGGAAAGTCCAAGTCAAACACTGTACTAGAGTTTGAAAACAACGGGGTCATTTAAAGACCATTCCTTGCATTCATCTGAGGTCAAAAGAGGATAAAGATCAGAGTAATAAGGGCTGAAGTTTCAGAACATGATGTGATTACGATGGTGTTCACCCTGTAATGTACAGCCTTCCCAGCTGGCATTGGACATTATGAAATTCCCTGCCCCAGGCATGTGGAACCTTTGCCACATGAGAGATTGGTGGGGACATCCCTACAGCATGACCTATTACTCTGTGTTCTCATAAAATCAGCCAGGATTTCAATAGGCCCCCTCCCATCAGCAGAAGGAAAGCCTCACCCAGACACCATGGGGGCTGCAAAGTGTGAAATGAGGCAGAACACAAGGTCTGGTACATGGTTTAGAATAGCCTTCTACCAAATTCCTTAAACAAATTACGATTGATTTTGCCCCAGATATCTCTCTGCCAGAAGGAGTAAAGGGAGACAATATAAAAAATTAAGCCTGCTAATCCTACCCAGAACTGCCCAAGACTACTTTGGGCTGGGGACACACATGCTCACCCTTCAGAGATGCGTATGGGTGCATTTTGTTAATCCCCATCACTGCGTGTCAGGGATAACTGATCTATGACTAAAAATAGTGTGCGGACAGCAATACCAGCCATTTGGGGCTGAATTGAGGACACAGTGGAAAACTTGACAGCAGCACAGTAGAACCTTCCTGGCCCAAGGCCACAGACTCAAGGGCAAGAGCCCTGGGTTCATCTGCTGGGGAAGCTTGATTGACAGGCTCGCCTCCCAAGAGTGAGTTTCAAGGATTGTAATCTTCTCACATTATAAGGCACCTTCTAAATGCAAGGAAAAGTGCTAAGAACTGGGGATATAATGCTATCAGATATGGTTCTTCTCTGGAAAAAACTTACAATTGACTTGTATTTAGGAGGGATATGTAAAATAAAACAAAAACAACTCTGCTTCACTTCACTGACTTTGGTCTGAAACTTTGTCTCCAGCACCCATTCTAAGAGAAAGAAATCAAGAGTGTAAGAGCAGAGGTTCAAGCCCATTCTTGGCCCAGGTATGATTCTTTTGGTGGGAGGGATGGGTAAAGAGGCAGAAAGAGACCTTGAGATTACATTTACCAATTTATTCACATTAGTTACACGTAGTTAGTATCAAGTATGACTGGTAATGCCTTTTGTATCCTAGGGAAATATCTGCCACCAAACTTTAACTTCTTAAATTATAGAATCATTGAATCTCAGAATTTTTGCCCTATATAATTACTGCGTGCCTACTGCATGACAGATACCATGCAAAGAATCTTTTAAAAGATTGCCTGAAACACTTGTGTTTAAATGATCTTGCCCAAAGTGTGTTTAATAGATGAGTAGTTCTGAGGAAAATTGCTAGGTATTCTCAAGAAAGCCCCATGCTCTAAGCCATTAGGGCAGCAATCGCTAACCATAACACAAGGTCTCATGGAGACACTCCTTGCCCCTTTCAGAGTTCCAGCCATTACTGATAATGACCAAGGCGTTCATTTCATTTCTCAGAATACACAATGCTGGGTTCTTGAAGAAGATATTCTATACCCTTTTTATTGGCCTCAGGTTTCAGGCTTCCTAGAATGTGGTAATAGCTTACTTAAACAAGTTCAAATTCAGTTAAATGAAAAATGGCACATTTCAGTCACCAAACATCATGACTGAATTCTAATGAAGAGTGTGACTCCATTTTGTGATGTTTGACTGCTGACAGCTTTAAAGCCTCACCGCTACCTCTCCCTCTGTGTCCCACATCTGGGCAAGGGGATAAGAAAGCCTGGGTGCTTCCTCCTCTGGCACCAGTGGAAAGTTCAAGCCAGGCAAGACCCTGCCTGAATGCTGGAACCCTCATCTGGGTCCCATCCCACAACCACCCATTTTATCTATGAGAGTTTACCTGTGAAACGCACTTAAAACAGCTCCTGGCACATAGTAAGTGCTATATAGGTGTTAGCCATGACTGCTGTTGTGATTGCTCTCGTTATTGATGGTATTATTACTAGAGAATAGGACTGGATATCCCCCATCAGGGCTTTCCCTTCAACCCTGTGCCGTTCTTAGAAGGGACTCAGTGATTTACCTTCCAAACCTCTACTTTTCCCTAAACACAATTGCCTTATATTAGATGTGACTGGTTACTCATTCTTTTGTGGACAACAGATTCCTAAACACCTTGGAAACAAAGGCCTAACTTCATGTCAACCCCTCTGTGAAACTTTCTAATTTGCCCACATAGAGTTCATCACAAGCACCGCTTCCCAAGTAGTCCTATGGCCCTATCCTATCAGAGCATTTGCCACAATGTACTGGAGTGTTCATGTACTCGTCTCTTGCTCCCACCAACCTGTGAGCTCCTTATGGGCAGGAATTATGCTGGTTCATCTCTGAATGCCCTTCCTTGTTTTCACTGTGGAGGAAAGCAAAGGAAACAAACACAAAATTTCATTTTTATATATGTTGAAATTGAAAGCTCCAAGACATGTTTTTTATGCTTATGTATTTCCTGATGAGAATATCCGTCAGGCAATTGTTAAACCAGGCTGGAGTTTGGAGCAAAGGTCAGAGTTAGAGATACATATTTAAGGGTCGTTTGTACATAATGATATTTGAAATGATGAGACTGGATAAGGTAACTGAAGGTGAGATTTTAGAAAGAGAAGATGAGGAGGGCAAGGAAAGGAAGCTGGGCAATCTTGACTTTCCTAATTCTTGCCCTTTATCTCCACAGATAGAGCCAATTGCTCCTTCCTCCTATTTCCAACAGGTTCAATTCTTCTCTGAGCTCTGGGACCAATTTTGACCTTAGGGAAACTTAAGGAGTTCTGGATCCTTTCTAAGCTTTTATTCCTCTCTGCAGTTAATCCAAGATATAAAGCAGGGCTGAGAAGTGAGTCTCTGCCTTGTTCCTCAGGGCCTCATCCTATATGATAATCTTCCCAGAATCTCAGTTCTGCTCTATCTTGTTCATGAAGTACACATCAGTCATGAAGTATGCAGGACTGAGATAAGAGGGACTAAACGAAACCAGGGATAGACTACTTATCCAAAACAAAAATAAAATCTGAACATGATGCCAAACCTTGGTACATGATCAAAAACAAAGTCATAGGTATGGAAAGCAATGACTAATAGTTCCAGAGCTATCACCACAGAAGGAACAAAGCATGAGTGTCAGAGTTCATGGGAGCTCCCAAAGTCAAAAGCCAACAGAATGTACCAGTATTAATAAAAACTTGAGAAACCCAGGCACTTATACCCTGTTAGAGGAAGTATATCTTGGTATCAACCATCTTGGAGGGTAATTGGGAAGTATATTTCAAAAGCTTTAAAGATGTATATATTCCTTGATCCTGTTGTTCCACATCCAACCATTTAATCCAAGGAAATAAGGATTTTCAGCATGGATATTAAATTTATAATGATGACAGAAGATAAGATGGAGAGGAAAATGCATTCTCCCCATTAATAAGCTTCCAGAATTATATGCACATGTAAATTATGACTCTGAGGCTAATGTTTTGTTAAAATCTTGGTAAACATTGTTGGAGTTCTGTAGAATAAACTCCATTTATCTGTATAGAGAAATAATCCCCATGTAGGGAAAGCCTAGTTGGTTGACCATTAAGTCTTTTCTTTTATGTTTCCTATTTGGTGTGGAGGCACAAAGACCTTTGAGTTGTTGACAGCTTTGATAGAGGCAAAGGTCCATAGGATCCGGTTGTCCTTGAATGCCCAGTAAACTGAAATATTGATCTTCCAAAAAGATCTAACTGAACCCTGGCTGATTCATCCAATTTGAGCATCAGGTGAGTGATCTTAACTGTATGTTAACCATCTTACCAGTAAACTTAGATCACACATCCAAGCATTCACTGCTCTGTGATTGCCCATCACAGAGAGGTCGTAAAACAATGTAATTTACTCATCTGAGGTCAATTAAATCATGATGCACAATAAGAGTAGTGATAGGTTAAGTTTTCAGCTAAGTGGCATCAGTGATGCATACTACGCAGTTTACCTGCTAAACTTCCAAAGTATTAAAAGGCTCAGAGGAGTCGAGACCATCAGTTTGATGTGCATGTTGCCTGGACAAAAGGCGAATTTTACTGCTCTGAATAACATCAAATTGTGTTTTCCCGTCATGAAAATTGGTCCCAGGGAAAGACACGTCAGAATGTATCAGCACTTGTGTAAGAGGACTGCCAGCTGCCCAGAATGAAGAGAGAGGATGAAAATTTCTCTAAGAATAGTGCTTTACACCTTTTTTGGCATTCCCATTTGGAAAACCTCAAAACTTTTGACTAATTTAATTATATGTCTGTAATTATGTTTGCACTAGGTTCCATAGAAAGAGGGAAATGAGCATTTATTGTTTGCTTCCTTTATGCCAAACCCTGTAGTAGCTTTTTGACAAATGTAAACAGGATGTTAAAATGGAACTTGATGCTGAGATAGCAAGAAACAACCAATTCCAGTTTCTACAATGGGCAAAGGGGATGTTCAAAGACCCTTACAGGACTCCCTTACTCACCCACAACAAGGATATAAAAAGTCAAGGGTTATATATTTGAAGAGACTTTCTTTGGAGCAAGCTGTACTTTGTCTGCCCGTCCAACGGAGAGAGGGGTGAGAGAACCACTCCTAAACCCAAATCCAGAGAGAGAGATTTTGAAGAGGCCAATACAAGGTCTTAATATAAGTCCTATGAACTTGGGGGACATAATGGTTTGGTGTTTGGAGCACATCTGAGGAAGAGAAATGAGCAGAGGCTGGCTGAAACAGAGTAGAGGGCTGGAGTACAGGAATCGATTATACTCCGAGACTCAGGGCAAAGGCTTTGTGCATTTTCATTGAACCAGATGATTAGAGAGAACTGCCTAGAGGGGCAAGAGGATCTCAGCAGCAGGGAAGCTGAAGGTGGACCACTGGTTGCCTAGAAGCTGTGCAAGATGTCAAATAGTAATGACTGCAAGAACAACTGTAGGTGAGAGAACCCTTGTGATGGCTGAAGGGGAGGTCACCAAAGAATTCCCAAAAGCACCCAGGAAAGGAAGGATCATTTAAATATCTGCCAGGTCCACAGACTGCTGACTGTGGATCAGCACAGCCCTCCCATTCCCCTTACCTCTGCTTTCTCGCCCCATGCTCTAACCCTGAGGAAACGAAAGCACTGGTTAGAAAAGGAAAGAAGGCTATATAAGGAAAGGGAAAAGCAATCAACTGTACTTTCTTTCCATAAACTAACTGCTCAAAGAGGCACTAGATGCAGAAGGGTTAGAAGAATCAAGTTTAAAGGAGCTTTACATTTTTAATTCCTGAATTGAAACTATATTTGTGACTTTAAAGGACATAGAATGTATACTGCCTAAGAGTGACCAGAGAAGTAATGGGATGTGATAGAGTGAATAATGGCCCCCAAAGATATTCACATACTAATTCCTGGAACCTGTGAATATGTTACCTTAAATGGCAAAAGGGACTTTATAGATGTGACTAACTTAAGAATCTCAAAATGGAGATATTGTCCTAGATTTCCCAGGTTGGCGCAATATAATCACTAGGGTCTTTATAAGAGGGAGGTAGGTGGATCACAGACACAGAAGGCAATGTGATTATGGAAGCAGAGGGACAGAGAAAGAGATTGGAAGATGCTATCCTGCTGGCTTTGAAGATAGAAAATGAGACCATGAGCCAAGGAATTCAGGTGGCCTCTAGAAGCTAGAAAAGATGAAGAAACAGATTTTCCCCTAGAGCTACCAGAAGGAACACAGCCCTGCTGACCCATTTTAGGACTTCTGACTTCCAGAACTATAAGATAATAAACGTGTGTTGTTTCAAGCTGCCCAGTCTGAGGTAATTTATTACAGAAAAATACCAGACTAACACATGGGATTTGTCCAAATTTTCAGGTGAAAACTTGCCTCACTGATTAAAATTAAAAGGACAGGAGGAAACAAGGGGAAAAAACGTTAGCTTATGGTTTATACCTAACAAGGTGAGCTTGTTCAATATAATGATTACCTTTTTCTATCTTGATTAATATTCACAATAACTTCACGATTAGCTATTATACTCCCTGTTTTAAAATGAAGAAACTGAACTTCAGAGGTTAAGAAACTTGCCTAAAGTGACAGAGTAGGCAAGTGAAGTGCAAATAGGAAAAAAGCCTGAACTGCTGGTGACAGAGCAGCTGGTAGGAAGCCCTTCTAACTACCTGGGTTCAAAGTCTGTGCTTTTTTCATTGCACTGAACCATCTTTTGTGTGCATGATTCTCATTTTTAGATGGGTCATAAACTATGAAACACCTTCCATAAATTTTGTGTTCCCAAATGTAAAAGTTCCCCCCAAAATTCAATGCCTGTTCAGTCTAAGTAAGTTCCCTGACACTCTTGAGCTGTTAGTGTCCCAAATCAAGCTCTATTTCTGACCTCCCTTGACTAGACTAGATTTGCCAGGATGCTTCCCTGATTCAATGTTTCTGAAAAGAATCTTATCATTTAGGATTTAGGTCATCGTCTGGACCTACTTCTCTTGACTTCTAATTTCTCTTAACACTACCTCCATTGTCTGAATCTTTCAGATTTAAAAGTTTGGAATTACCTTACAGTTGTCTATTTATCTCATTCTTTAGCCCCATAGTTGCCACAGGTGGTATATTCTACCTGTGTCCAATCCCACTTTTAGGCAAGATGGAACAAACATTGGACTTCAGGCAATATAGGACAGTGATCTCTAAGAGATTGGAAACAAGGTAAGCCCTACAATTGCCCAAGCTTATGGCCTTGGAAAGCTTCCAGGCTGTACTGTAGGGACAAGAAACCCAGTTGGAGACCAACAGTTTTCCTGAATTGAGAAGCCCAAACTGGGAGTCCGTGGAGGTCAAAGCAGCTAGAGTTTACAGGACAGAATACAACAGAGGAAAGAGCTGCAAAAACATCATAATTCACAGGCATTGGATAGGGGACCCAGAAGGGTATTGCCTCAAAAGATTGTGTTGTCTCTGCGCAACCAAGATTAAAAGCAAGCCTTAAATGGATCAAACTACTTTCAAATAACTGTGTCCAAGAGCAAAAACTCAAAAATATTTATGGAGATATAAAAATATTCAGCACCCAACAAGGTAAAATTCACAGGATCTTGCATCTGATTAAAAGTTATCAGGTATGTAAAAAAGCAGAGAAATACAAAACCAACCCAGAAACTACACAGGCATTAGCTTTAACTGTTTTCTGTATGTTCAAAAAGTGGCAACATGGCAGATTTTTTTTGGAAAAGATCCAAATTGAACTTCTTGAGATTAAAAATACAATGTCTGAAATGAAAAATACATGGGATGAGATTAACATCAGATTTGATACTTCAGAAGAAAAAAAATCAATGAACTTGAAGACAGAGCAACATGTTAACTATACAGAATGAAACTCAGAGAGAAAAACGTTTGAAAAACTGAACAGAATATCAATGATCTGTAGGATAACTTCAAATGGCTTCATATATGTATGTAATTGGGAACTTCGGGAGTGGTGAATATGTTCATGATCTTGATTACAGTGATGGTTTCATGGTTGTATACATAACCACAATTTCTTAAATTGAACGTCTTAAGTATGTGTAGTTCATTCTTTCAATTATACCTCAATAAAGCTGAAAAATGAGAAAAAGAATATATTCAAGGGTACATTCAACACTCGTCCCTCTGTCTTCTCTCTCCCTGCTCCCCTGGTCTCTCCTATAGTCACCCCCTTCTCTAGGATTGACAGCCCAACCTGAGCTGTGTGCTGGCTCCCTTCCCAGGCTTTTCCACTGTAGAGGATCCCTTTAATACCCCCTCACTCCCTCCAGCTACAACAGCAGGGACCTGGCCAGGAACAAATTGAACATTCCTCAGCATGCTGCTACGAATACAAAATAAAAATTGATCAAAACATTTTCAGAGAAATTTTCAAAAGCTGTTATGAATGACTGTAAAAATAAATAGTTTTTAAAAGACAAGTAAATCTAGTTAATTAGCAATTCTGTGAATTAGCCATTTGGCAAATTGGTTTTCAGGGAATTGTCTTTTGATGAATTGACACGGGGGTGTCTGACATCAACAACCTTCCTTTATCAAGGGAAACAGATGACTAAAAATGGTACTCTTCTTACATGAAGTCCAGTAAAAATCTGTGTGTCCTTCTAGAAGACAATGTGTTTGCAAAAGGAGAAGAGAAAATATAATTGTTTGAACGTGCTTTTGCTTAAAAATTATTCTTTCTTGATTTTTAAGATTTCTGTCCTTAAAGTTGTGGCTGAAGAGCCAGACAAAGTATAAGAATTCACACTTCAATGAAATGGTATTTGAGTTCTGGCCAGAGATAAATGTCAAGACATTAAAATGTCTTTAGAATGATGATGAGAACTAGTCAGGAAGATGAAAAGAATGTAGAATTCAGTTACACAGTAAAGAAATAAATTAATTGAAAATGATCTGGATGGGGTTTTTGGAATTCTGTCTACCTAAATCAGGTAACAAACTTTGAATATAGTAACAGAAGAACTAGGGAGAAGGGTGAGTTGAACCTAGGGATACAAGATATGAAATCTGCCCCGTCTAAGGATATGGACGACTTAGGGGCCATAAAGAAGGCCAAGCACTCCGTCAGCACCTGTGGCAGTGTCATCATGCATGTCGTAGTATAGAGGTCCTATGTCCTGTCTCATTTCTTCTTAAAAAATAACTGTAACTTCGTCTCATAAATTTTTATCCCGTAACTGCCAATCTCCTGAGATGGTAAAATGTCCTGTAGTTTGTTTATGATCAGCTGTGGTACCAGTAGCATAATCCTAGATATTTACAATCCCAGGTCCAATATTCTTATCTTGGATCTGACCTAAATGTGAAACCTCAGCTTGCTTAAGATAGGAAAATGTTACTCATCATAGGGAAAGTGTCTTTTCAATCCTGAGAATAATTCAAATTTAAGGTAGAAATGGTGAAGTAAATCAACACATACTATAATATTTTAAATTATGTTTAGCAATAATATGCTATATGTTTGTTATTTAATATGTCTCTAATGTTCAAGAAAATCTGACATATTAGTCAAATAAAAATCTAGTTACATCATAAAATAGTAGCACTTTTAGTAATAACTGTCCACACTGCTATAGACACTTTGCAAAAGCAAACACATCTATTTAACTTTTGGCAGAATGGTAGATTAAAGATGAATTAAGCTACACTATTGCTTTCTTCTTCTGCCAGGAGATTTTTGGGTCTCATACAGCTAAAAACATAGTAAATCTAATTGAAGAAATAGTTGTAGATTGAGAAAATGACATACAATTGTCATGGACAATGGAACAATCAGGTGAAGCAATTTAGGAGTCACAAGCATGAAACATTTTATTCACACCCTTCAACAAGGTTTTCAGAAAGAAATTACAACATAGCATAATAACAGAATCACAGGCAAAAAGACAGTGGGGCCACTGTAATCAGCCAACTGATTTGATAAGTACCTTGTGATATAAAAAAATGTCACAATAAGATGAAATCACAGGCTAGTACACATTAAAAACATTGTTCCAACAACAACGAAAGCCAGAATGTTGTAATTTGTAAATGGCAATACTTACATAGCAGAATTTAGCAAAGACAACGGCTTTTTAAAGTGCGTAGTTTGCTGGAGGCTGTTGCAGAGTAATCAGCTGAAGTGCCTTGAGTGTTTAGTATTTCTTTCATGAGTCCAGCGGTAACAGAGCCTCCTATCACCCAACTAAAGCTGTGATTTTAACATTTGTGTGCATGCAAAGAAAATAGGTATAGATGAAAAGACAGAAGCAATTTAGTTATCTTGAAATCCAGTTATACAGCTCCATTTCTACATTAATACACCAAAAGGGAAAATCTCAAACAATTGGGAAAAGCAGTAAGTGAATGCAAAAGTATTAGAAATAAAATTATAAATAATAAGAACAATTTAAGTCTACTTCTGAAAATATTCAGAAATTATCTTCAAGCAGTGCACAAAGCTTCAGTTGGGGATTGCTTCACAAGACTATGTCATAATCATTGTCCAAATCTTCAAGTTCAGGAGAGAAAAGGTAAATTTTCATCCTAGTTACTATTAGAAAAATAGAAAATCTTTCTAACATAAACTTGGTAATAAATTTTTTTTGCTTTTTCACTGATATTAATTAATAATACGTACCAATATAGTGTCGCAAATGAGCAGTGTTACCTGGGGAGTAATCCAGCAGCTAACATCTCCAAGAATAGATTATTCTTACATTATAATGTCAAACTTTCAAATTTGACCACTAACATTTTTTCTTATTTAGCATGTTTATTTATACTTATTGAAACCGTTTTAGGGGCCGGCCCCTCGGCCAAGTGGTTAAGTTCACACGCTCCACTTCAGTGGCCCAGGGTTTCTCTGGTTCAGATCCTGGGCGCAGACATGGCACCACTCATCAGGCTACGCTGAGGCAGCGTCCCACATGCTACAACTAGAAGGACTCACAACTAAAATATACAACTCTGTACTGGAGGGATTTGGGGAGAAAAAGCAGAAAAAAAAAAAAAAGGAAGATTGGCAACAGTTGTTACCTCAGGTGCCAATCTTTAAAAAAAAACTAGAGTACTTTAGACTCTCAGTCTGACTCCTCACTTTTCGTCCACGTTTTTCCAGACAATACTGTCTTCTCTGTTACCAGGAGTATGTATAATGCAGTATTTCTTAAAAGAATGCTCCATGATGCTGTTCTGTTCAGTTAGCTGGAAGTTTCTGACAAATTGATGTTTGATGCCTTAATGACAGTCCTGCTTCATGCATGAAATGGTTACACCATCCATCATCTTGTTGCTTGGAATGTTACATCATCTATTCCAAGGATCTGGAGAATTCTCATGCTTCAGTTCCACTTCTTAGAGAATGAGAGGCAATCCTTTGCACATATCTTTCAAACAAACGTAATGCTCCCTTCATCTTCTCGTGGGTATGAACCAATACTATGGTAAATAATAAATTATAATATTAATTTTTGAAACTTTTCAATTGATTCTTCTCCCAAAAGTCAATTTTATGATGGCAACATTTGACTTAAGCTTTGGTTTTAACCAGATACTTACTTTAACTTCTAACCATTTGGCACTCTGTCGAAATATGTATTTGGTACAGTGCTGCCTTTTGTGGATCCTTTTGTTTGCCATCTCAGCATCCAGTTTCCCCACTCTCTTTTCTTTATTCCTAAAAAAAATATCATGAGGGTGTGGTCTTTCCCTTCTCCCATGCTGCTAATAAGACTCAGGGAAGGCAGCCCCTACCCTCATCTTGGAGGATGGGCTGGCCTGATGGATCTTGGAGAAATCCCATCCCCCTTGCCAGTAATTGATTCAGAAATTAATACGTTACCTAATTCCCAACAATGAGATGTATGGGGGATTTGCTGAAGGTTTGGGGAAAGTTTTTTCTTCTGACTTAAAAGAAACCAATAGAGGTCTTTCTCTCTCTGCCGCTACACTTGAAAAGGACAGTAGACCCAACTGCTACCTGCAGCCATTCTGTTGGCATGAAATTGCCATGAAAGAAACTAGACTTAGGATGAAACTGACATGGCCAATAGTACAGCAGAAGAGAATGCCCAGAATCTTTGATGACAACTTTGAGCCATTAGATGAACCAACTCGGAAATCTGCCCTATCTTTGCTCTTCCATTTATGTGAGCTAATTTATTTCCTTAAACAATACACAAATATTAAGATACTTGTGACCAAACACATTCTGATTGATATAAACCCATTATTTTTGCTTGGTCAGAATGAAGCTTTGGACTAAGTCCATTCATTGATCCCTATACACTAAAAAATTTGAAATTATCAGCAAGACAAATCAAAAATTTATCCAGTGCTTTGTCTGATTTTAGCAAGATGAGATCTAGCAGACATCTGGATTGCTGAAACCTGCCATCAGTATTTTATCTTGGCTTTGCCAATCAGATCTGATTCAATATAGTAAATTAGTCACCCAGTCAGGGTGCTAGGCTTGGCCTAAACCTGCTTTGAATTTGAGAAGTTTACTTTCTCTTCACCTCATGAAACTGCTGTTTGCACTATGCTGCAAGTTGTTGTGGCTCTGACTCCAGTGATGTCTGTGTGTTGCTTAAATAGTTTTATGAGGTGATGCTGACTTATCAACTTTCAGATCCAAAAACATTATGTCTTTCCCTATAATACATGCAAAATCATCTTTTACTTTCTGATTAAATTTGAAGCAAACATTTTTATAATTGAAAAAATTTTTGGTTCTCTTGTTTCTTTTCCTATGGTTTTCTTTTTCCCTCTCTCTAGTTGTTGCATAGAACAAATAGTTACTGATCTTCTACTATGTCAGACATTCACTGGGTGAAGGAAATTCAAAGATGAATAAGATCCATAACCTGCTCTCAAAGCTCTCAGGTCTAGAAGAGAGTCAGACATGCATGGGAAAAACACAGTGAAAGGGTGTAGGCCACATGCTGTAGAGGCGAAGAGAGCCAGGAATTCTTCCTGACCCCATGTAAATACATTTTTCATAAGCCCCTCAACTCCTGATTTGATTTTTTTAAAATATTTTGACTGATGGCTTACTTAAATATTGTCCATCTTCTCACACCGTATCTGTTAAACAGAGCGCAGTTTCTTGTAGACAGTCTCAAAAATTACTCCTGCAGAAATGACATGGACACTTAATAAGGATTGCGATTCTGTCTGGAAAAAGACCTTCCTTGCTGTCGTGGGCCTTCTTGCAGAGGCTGGGAACATGGGGTTGGTAAGAGAGTAGAAAATGTTCTGAGAAGTCTGAAACCGAATTCTTAGTGTTTCCTGAACCAATCTCATAGAAATGTACCTCTCTGTTTTATGGACATGCCCATGTCCTTTTCCCGTTTTTCTTCTTGAAGATGAAAATTATGGGAGGCCAGTCCGTTCTCTCCCTTAGTATAGGCAAAGCCAATGTCTGGTTTTCTTCTGCCCTATTTTCAAAGTTTCAAACACAGAAATAAAAGATACAGCAACTCACTTTCTGCTCTATATAAAAGTGTGTGAAAGTAAATTACTCTTTCTGGTAAAATCTTATTATTCTGACAATCATAATGAAGAGATGACTCTTGTTTTAATAGGTACCATATATCTTGTCCTCCAGATAATAAATGACAGTAAATGGCCAGGCCTCCAAAATCCTTTGAGCTTTAACATTAACTCATTCTTAGTTACTGTTTAAAATGAGTCCTATGCTTTGAGATGTTGCTTCATTTTCTATTAAGTGTACACGTCCTTAATTGCAGTAGCATTTTTCTAGCTGCCTTACTCAGGAATGACCAGTCTCCCTGTTACATGAGCCTTGTTAGCCAGTCATGTTGGGGCCCACCTAACACAATGGGATCCATTTCTTACTCTAGAAAGGTGTGACAGTCTGGGGATCAAGCATGAGCAAGGTTATAGCAGGCAGGAAGGAGTGACCACAGGTTGCAAATTGCCCTGGTGGATACGGAAGACCAGACTGATAAGGGGCTCTGGATGCTGGAGAGGGTATCATTGTAATTTCTGACCTTATGGGACCAAGATGACCTTCTTAACTTATAGCAAAGTATGAGTTCTCCTAACTGCATAGAGGAGGAGAGAAAAAAAAGAACACAGCTAACATTAATGAACCTCGCACTATGTGACAAATACAATGTTAGACATTTTCGTGTATGCATTAATCTTCAAGGGCTCCAAGGCTCCAAATGCTTGCTAGCTAGTGACTGGCAGAACTAAGAATCAACTCAGAGCCATCTGACACGAAATTTACCTCTAAACTGGCCTTCCCAAAGTACATCTCTCTCTTTGTTTATCCTTTTCCTGAACCTCAGGCAGCCATGTTTATCCAGACCCTGCAAGTGTAAAACTGATGACATAATCATGCAATGGTGTCTATGGGACTATTACAGGAGGATTAGGCTATTATCAACAAATCGGGGACTAGTATTGTTTTATCAGCATGGGAGTGTTTTCAATTAATTTGTAATTAAATAAAGGAAGCAATTTACTGGGTCTTGGAGGAGTCAGAGCTGGGGAAGGCTTATCTCATCAGTCTCAGCTGTGCATTCCTCCTGCACCGGCTCATTGTTTAGATCACAGCAGTGATACATGATCTGACCTATAGGAGTAATTCAATAAAACATCAATATTTTCCTTCCTTTAACCCATGGTGCTGTGATGACTGGAGAAATCTGCCTGGAATGGCCTCCACCATGAGCCCATCGAGAGCTACACCTTTGGCCCCACTACTCACTGAGCTGTTCCTGTCAAGAGCTTGGCCATGTCAGAAATGACCAAACCAGTTTTGTCTAAGACGTCTAGGATGAAGACAAGTGGACTTCATAGGTTCAAACATGTTTTAAATGTCTTTAAATCTACATTTTATAGGCTCTATGTTGGCCTCTTTACAACCGTGATGTGGTATAATCCCCTCCCAATCATCTTGCACAGTACGCACTGTTATCCCCATTTTATTGGATGAGCAAATTTAGGTTAGCTGGTGGCAGAGCCAGGAACAGTACCTAGTTCTGTAGTGACCTCAGGACCCAGAGCTCTTCTCCCTGCACTACTCAGCCCAGGCTCATGCAGACTGTGAAAAGTGAACATGTGGCTGGTTCTCCCACAAAGCCAGAGGATATTATAGTCATTTCTTGATAGGCTTTTCTATTATTCATTGTGTCTTAATCTTTATCCAGGTATCTGCAGGACTCAGCACAGATATTTCAGTAAGTATATGCTAAATAATAGTCATTATTATAATAATAACAATGGCAACAAGAACAGCAAATGCAAACCTTATTGCTTACCAGGTTCTTCCAGGGACTCTTCTGAATGCTTCATTCATTAAAGCCTCACAAAAATGCAATGAGATAGATGCAGGTGAGGGCACATAGTGACAAAGGAGTTGATTAATTTACCTACAGTTGTGGTAGAATTGGATCTCAAAGCCAGGGAGATAGCGACAGCCTACAGCAGATCTTCAAAGTGGAATATTACTAGAAAGTATTAAAATTTATCATTATATTTATCTAAAAGTTATTACATTTATTATTTATCTTTAAAATCTCTGCTAATATTTAAGATACTTTTTGACATTGGCACTTAGTTCTGGTACCAAATCTAATGTGTGAAGGTTTTTCCCCACACCAAACAATTCTCCAGCATCAGCTGGTTGTCCTACAATTCAACTCAATTCTGACACTATCTACAAGGAGATAGCATCAGATCCCACAATTAAGGGCTCAGTACTACAAGATTGCCTGCCATGCTTCAGATGCCAGTCGTAAATGAAGTTTACTGAAGTCAGGTACCTGAGGGTTACAGTAGATATCCAATAAGCAATTTTGCTGTTTTCTTGTTTAACTTGAGGGGTAACTCAGGATTCTCGAGGATTTGTGACCTTGTTTTGCAGAAGAAAGAGAATGCCTTTGGGGAGCTTGTGATTACCAGATGGCTGACCCTCAGCAGCTGTTGATGCCCAGAAGTCAGATTGCCCAGGGACTTATCAAGAGTGACCCCTTTGTTTCTCCAAAGCTCCTCCTGCCAAGCCCCTTAGCTCTATAAAGGCCCTCTGCTTTCTGCTCTTGGGAAGACAGATTTGAGCAAACCCATGCTCCCACCTTCTTGTTTTGGCCAGTTCAAATAAACCTCTCTCCATCTCCAAGCACCGATGTTTTAATGTTTGGCTTACTGTGTATTAGGCACGTGAAATTGAGATTAAAAGGTTCAGTATCATTATCATCTGTGCTTCTCGCTTACTGGCTATAGATTGAAGGTTCCAAAGACCCCCTCCTTGTGTTCGATTAATTTGCTAGAATGGCTCACAGAACCCAGAGAAACATTTTACCTTCTAGCATTTATTTTATTTTACTTTGTTAGGTTTATTATAAAAAGCATATGACTCAGGAACAAAGCCGGATGGAAGAGGTGCATAGGGCAAGGTATGGGGAAAGGGTGCAAAGCTTTCATACCATCTCTGAGCATGCCACTCTCCCCAAATCTTCACATGTTCACCAACCTAGAAGTTCTCTGAACCCTGTCCTTTTGGGTTTTTATAGGTGCTTCATTACACAGGCATGATTGATTAAATCATTGGCCACTGGTAACTGAATTCTATCTCTAGCCCCTCTCCACTCCCAGAGGTCAGTGAGGGAGTGGGACTGAAAGTTCCAACTCTGCTCACTTGGTTAGCTCCACTGGCAACCAGTCCCCGTTCTTAGGTGCTTTCCAAAAGTCACCTCATTAACATAACAAAAGATACCTTTATTGCTCTCACCACAGGAAATTCCAAGAGTTTTAGGAGCTCTGTGCCTGCTACTGAGATGAAGACCAGATATATATTTCTTATTATAAATCACAATATCATAGCACTCTTGCTCTATTAGAATGTCTGGTAGTCACATTTAATATGCAAGAAGTTCTAAGGAACGAATGGAAATCTACACACACACCTAGGGTGGAAGTGACTGCATTACACTTCCTATACTGAGAGCTGACTGTACTTTACTTGGGCCTAGTTTAGGTGAATGCACAGATCATAATATCTACATTTATCTCAATCAACTGTCACAAGGTAGACAAGTAGCTCAAAAAATGACTCTACAAAGAAACCTGGGTTTGAAGGTAGTACCTATAATGCAAGAACAAGTGAACAAAAAGAAAATGACAGAGTTGACACTTTTTACCCCAGAGCCAGTAGACACATTACAAAGCACATCTAATTATATCTGATAAGCTATCGCTTTATTTTTTGTACATGTACAAGAAATTCAGAAACAAACGTGAGTGGCATTATTGATTTACTCCAGCTTTACTGAGATATAACCAACAAATACTATTGTGTAAGTTTAAGATATACAATGTGATGATTTGATATACCCATATGTTATGAAATGATTACCATAATAAGGTTAGTTAACATACTCGTCATCTCACATAGTTACCTTTTCGTGTGTGTGGTGAGAACATTTAAGATCTATTCTCTTAGTAACTTTCAAGTATAGTTATAATACTATATAATAACAATACAATATCATCAACTATAGTCACCATGCTGCACATTAGATCTCCAGAGCGAATTCATCTCATAACTGAAAGTTTGCGCTGTTTGACCAACATCTCCCTATTTTCTCCACTCCCTAGCCCTTGCCAACCACCAATTTACTCTGTTTCTGTGAGTCTGACTTTTTTAGATTCCACATATGAGTAAGATCATACAGTGTTTGTCTTACTCTGGAGTGACATTAATTTAGAAGGAGAATCATTTGATCTAAGTGAAAGTTCATCTTTCACAGAGTGCTATATAACTGCACCTTGTAAACTGAATACAAAATCATCATCTTTTGGTATAGTCTTAACAACAAACTTTTGAGGTAGATGCTGATGCTTCTTTAGCAGATTTGTGTTTTCTGATTTTCGTGGGTTGTCATCCCCCATGTTGGACAGTAAACGTTTACAAACTTTTTTGCGAGTTCCATGTTCATCATCAACTTTTTTGAGACACAGATTCAGTTCTTAATATTTCATTAAACTTGCATTTCCGTTTTTGAATTTACTATTACTGGAGGAGTCACTGCAAAATAAAAAATACTGCCGAACAATAAAATAAATAATTGTAGACATCCCATACAATAAATAACAAACAGGTATAACAAGGGAACTCAGACTGCTCTCTTTGTACTCTATGACGGGACCTATGTTTCTTGCACATATTTCAGGTACACTTAGCCAATAATCTTCCGTGTTTCTACTGACTTGACTCTAGATGACTTCCGTCATTTTCTGGTGGTCTTGAGTATCTCTTAAATCATGGCAGAGGGCACTGAGATTTATCAACAAATACCTTGCATGCTGTCCTAGGAAATTAATATTCTTAAATATTAATTTAAGAAATGAATGAAGTGTTATGATAGAGGTAAACCTGGGTGAATTGGGATCACAGAGAACAAGCATCTAACTGAGATAGGAGGTCAAACAAGGCTTCTCAAGGAGGGAACACGTGAGCTGAACTTGAAGGGCAGGGGGGACACGGCAATTTTGGAAGGACAGGAAAGGGTCTTCCAGGCATGGGGGAAATGTGTAAAAGCATAGACATGGGAAACAGCAGATGCTTGGGGAACTGCAAGTTGTTCTGGAAGATTAGAGGATAGAGTGGAGACATGGCAAGAAATGAGGCTGAGGGCAGGGCCCGCTAAAGCTTGGGAATCTGGATCAATCTTAGTCATGAGGAAATCAGGGTTGCTGTGGGGCACTGCTCAGAGATTTCAACTGCTTTTCTGAGGATCTGAAGCTCCAAGCACACCCAAGACTCCCTGGTCCTGCAGAACATGACATAATTGAGAGGTGAATTCAGAGTCAACTTGGCCATTAACTATTGGAAAGAAAAGGATCAGTCGTGTCCCAACTTCAGCTGTAGCAAACCTTTTATAGGAGCCCAAAGGCACACTCATCTCAGCGCTGCTGTTACATTTGGGTCAGGGATGGTGGAGGGCCTGCTCTCAAGCACTCAGCCTCTATCTATAAAGAAGTAGAGAGTTGAAGTAATTAAGTGACTAATTAAATTAAAAAGTAATAAAAGCTGATCTGAATTCTTTAGATTTTCTTTTTCCAAAATATTCCCTGCATAATTGCCTTGATTTTCCAGTTTCCTTTGGGAATATCTATCCATTCCAAGGAAGAAAGTTTGGCAACTTGGGAGCAAATAGCTTCGTGGTGATTACAAGCAGTGGGAATCACTTGCAAGTTCGTGTGAAAGTGTACACGAGGGTGGAAGAGAAGGGGAGGAGGTGGCTAAAGCAGAGACTGAAAATGCCTGTCTTTTTGACAGGACCATTGTCTGCATTAGCTCTGAAACATCTCTAGCATTTTTTTCCTAGTGTTACCTCTTGTTTAAAATATTATGGCGGTTTCCTTGTTAGAATTTCCATCTCTAGTGTCTAACCATTGTTATGGGGTTAATTCTCATAAAGCACAATCCCTCTATCAATCTCACTTCAGCCTTATCTCCCATCAGCTAGTACCTTCACCCAACTTCCACCCAGCCAGACTGACCTAATTAGCGTTCTTCAAACATGCCCTGCACTTAAACACTTCCATATCTTTGCTCTTGCACTTCCTTCTGCCTGCAATGTCCAAATTTTGCCCACTTCAGGATGCAATTCAAACTCTGTGAAAATTTCTCTGATCTCTTAGCTAAAGGAATCTCTCCCTCTTCTCAACTCCCCTAGCAGTTTACTTCTGCTTCTTTTTGCCACTTAACACTTTTCACTTTCGGTTAGGACTATTTATGTACCAGACTTATTTTGCTTACTTTGAAGTCTGTGGGTCACCCATGTTTGTATTCCTTAGACTTCCTATCATAATGCCTGACTCATGGTAGGAAGCCAATTAATGAATGAATGAGCCCCCAGTGCCTGGAGACCTCCGTCTGCTAAAGAGATGTTTAAAGCTGATGGCATTTCTGAGTGGAGATAGTCAAACTACCATGCATCTCTCTCTCCCCAGCTGCTGGCTTATGTGGTACTGAAGCCCCCAGCTGGGGACAGCTGTGCCAGTTGGGACCAGCTGAGCATCTAGCCACATCCATAGAGTGAAAACACCCGGGCAGAGGTGGGGTTTGTCCTACTGAGTACTAACTTTGCCTTAAGTAGTTGTAACCCTGGGAAGTCTATGGCATTTCTCAGGCTTCTGGGTGGGCTTTGAGGCATTAGTACCACTTGTTAGCTACAGTCTGCAGAAGTGCTTTGGTCTTGTTTCTTTGTTCCCTCAGTGAGGGAAGACCTGTGTCTCCAGACCTTGGATTTTCTGGATTCTTTGCAGGTAGTGGCTCTTGTCATGATGAGCATAGTGAGAACACCTGTTACAGCAAGGTATTATTACTTATTTATTTAAACTTGCCCTACTCTAAAAGAATTTTAGGAAGACTACGAAAAGATATGTAGTACAAAGGCGTTTTTATTTTTTTATTATTTTGTGTGTGTGTGTGAGGAAGATTGCCCCTGAGCTAGCATCTGTGCCAATCCTCCTCCATTTTATATGTGGGACACTGGCACAGTGTGGCTTGATGTAGGTCCAGGACACGATGGGAACCTGCAAACCCAGGGCTGCTGAAGCAGAGCATGCATGCCTAGACACTACGCCACAGGGCCAGCCCCATACAAAGGTGTTTTTAAAGTGAAAAAATTAATGGAAAAGAAAAATAGATGTAGAACAATTAAGATGATTAATATAGGAAATGATTGATATAGCACACGAAGGCCATAAGATCCTGTATATTTGCTGCAGTTGTACTGCAAATCTGACTCTGAGCTTCCTAGAGACCAGAAAAAAAGAGGGAAAGATAATCAACTACAGGAATCACGGTGTCTGTATGTATGAAGAAGCCAATTGCTCCAGAGGAGTCTCTATCTCCCTGTGCCCTAAAAAATTTTATTCTGGGCATTCTGTGGAGACATATCCTGCATAATGCAGACAACAGTGTCCATAAGAAGACGGAAGCACAACAGTGGAGTCTGGGCCCAATGTGAACCTGATGACAGGGAGAATATCCATGCAATAAGTAACTGCTGTAGAAACCAGTGTTTTTCCCCTGCTCCTTTCAACTTCAGCCCAACAAACATTTCATATACTAGAACCTAGCAAGGCTGTGGTCCTTGTCCATCTGATACCAAAATTAGAAGGAAGCTCAGTCAAAAGACTGGCTATTATCACTGGAACCAGAAAGTCAGTGAAATCCAAACGTACAACTTGAACAGGTGAGGAGGGAAGTCTTAACAATAGCTGATTCTTAAACTCCTGGAGTCAATGCGGCCATCACTCTGGTTAGTTCTGAGCCCTGTGAAGTTATCCTGGGGACCCAAAACTACAGCCTCAACAAAGTGCTCTGAACTTTGCTGGAGACAGAGGTACATTCTCATCACATAAAGGAAAAGGGGTGCCACCTTGGTGTAGTGGAAGTAAACTGGCAGTGGCTGTTATTCTTTGAACCACATTCAGTAGTCTCCAAATAGTAGAGTCCAGAATAAAATTAGGAAAGGCCCTTATTTAAAGGAAATTGCATTATGGGTTAATTTCCCGGAGTGGAACTGATAGCTCTCTTTAATGATTATAAGAGTGAAGATCGTGTGATAAAAATAGCATTGAGTACTTAGTATGTGCTAGCACCTGTAAAAAGGATGTGTTGCATAATCTAAGAAATGAATAATTCTGGACAGTAGGACTAGAACCGTGAGTGACAGGAAGTAGCTGTGGGCTTAGTATAAGGGGTATTTTAAAAAATAATTCAAGTTACTAAAGGGCTGCTTTAGAAGGAGGGGATGTCTGGGCAGAGGCTGGTCAACCAGTGACCAGGAAATCATGTATCAGTAAAAAACTCAACCTAGATACCATTTCAGGTCCTTTTCAAGTGTGACTTTCAGTGATTCTATGAAAAGTGTGATACTCCTATCCAATTATCAAAGGGAAATTTGTTTCCATCTGTATTTCCTCTTCTTTGGTTAGAATGGGCTTGTTTAATCCAGCCACACTCTCTTACTGACTTCTGGGGCCTAATGGGCCCTATGGCATGAAACCAAGAGCTGGAGTCCAGAGGACAGAACAAAAATAACTGATCCATGTGTGGAGAGAATCCATATCTATTAAGGGTGGACAGAACAGCACAGTCTCTCTATATAGCAATAGTATTACTTCCCCAACAAACATTTACTGAGCTCTTGTGTTGTGCATAAACTGAGAAGAGGAGAGTAATGGTGGACAAAAGAACTGGACATGTGTATCACTGTCAGAAAGCTCATCGCCTAGCAAGGGCAGTGGAGAAACTCAGCCAAAGCCGTTAGGACCATACAGTTATGTCTGGGGTGAGATTTTCACTTGATGCAAGTGTTCCCTTGGCTTTCTCAGACACCCACATGAGTCTCCACATGCAAGAATCTCATTCTTGTTAGCAAAGCCCACTTCCACTGTTCAAGGAGAAAGAGGGAAGAGGAAGGATAGTGGCCCTGGCCTGGCGTTTGTGGCTGCAGCAGAATGAAGGAGGGAGAGTGGTAATCAGGCCAGAGAGATGGTTGGGCTAGATCACAGGGGCCTTGGAGGTAACTGTAAGGATACCACTCTCTCCAGAGATTGGAAACTACTAGAGGGTTTTGAGCAGAGGAGAAATACCTAGATTTTATTACCAAAGGATGCCTCTGTGGCATCTGAGGCTACTGTTTTGAGTATTCACTGTAAGGAGTTCAGGATGGGAGCAGGGAGCATGGTTAGGAGTGATTTGGGATCATTCAGGTGAGACTCTAGAGAGGTTAGGGCAGCCGTGGTAAGGCGCAGTGAGAAGGAAGAGCACACAGGATTAGGGCATGGAAATGCTCAGACTTGAGCTTCAGGAAAATTGACCCGGCAAGAGCGAAGGGAGGAAGGAATGCACTGACAGTAGGAAGAAATCAGAGGTCCTGAGACAATTTTCTCAAAGGTGGCCCACTGACCACCTACATTTGAGTCCCCTGCAAAGCTTGTTAAACTGCAGATCCCTGGGTCCCTGAGCAGATCCACAGAATTAGAATCTCACAGGAACCCTTGTGAGGCCCTCAGTAGGTTATTCTTTTGAATGCTAAAGATTGAGAACCACAAAAGACTGGATCCTTAACATGAAAACCAACAGTGTCTGTTGAGGTAAATTTTAAGTTCAAAGAGAACAGATGGAGTATCAGAGCTTTTTTTCCTCTCTGAAATAACATTATTTAATACTAATATGCTAGAAGCTACTGTTTTGGTACATGTATTGTGTGCTAGACACAGTCCTAAATAATTTACATGTGTGTCAGGGAAAAATTGTTTGTGTCTAGGAAAATGTTTTGCTAGTGATAACCTCACCCCGACTCCTATCCCTCCCATCTGAGAGGAGTGGACCCTAAGAAGAGTCCTTAGCTTGCTTGGTGGGGCTGTAGCTGTGGAGCCACCAGTTAGAGGCTTAGAAGGTGTGACGATGTCTGCATAAGAAAAGGGTGGAGAGAAACCCTGGGATGGTCTGGGGCAGGGCTAGAGCATCAGCCAAGAGTGGGAGCCTGGGAGGAAAGGAAAATGTAAAGGCTGGCCCTGAGGGGGAGAACTGGAGAGAGAGAAAAGATAAAGTGGCAGGGGCCCAGAAAGGGAATCTTGGGAGTTGGCAGAGATGTTTAAACAGGATTTATGAACCTTTATCAGATATTCTGTGATGTACACAATCTTTCCCACCACCTCCCCCATCAAGGCTTTACCAATATTATCAATTGGATCTGTTTGGGGGTTGCAGTGATGTGCCGGGTTCTGCTGTGAGGGGGCACAGGCCAAGGACAAAGGCTGCCCACTCACCTCCAGCTGGCATCCCATTGACTCATTCAAGCTAATGGTAACTTCACTGGGGTCACCACCTTTGCCACCCAAGACCCGTCCTGTTCGCCTCCACTCTCTCTCCCACATGAATCCCTTGTGACTTTTACAGAATCTGTGTGGTAATTTTATTTATTGCCTCAGTGTTTTCCAGGCAGAGAATCTGGAATTAGAGTGACCTTCTGCTCACAGCAGCTGCTGATTTATCACAGGATCTGTTAGAGTCTCGTCCAGATGTTGATGTTCCTGACATGAAGCCTTTTTAATTTGAAATTGGCTCAGCTGGAAAATTAGGTTAAGGGTTTTCATAGTCACAGTACAAGGCAGAAATTTTACCCTCTTTTATAAACGGAAGGTACTAGTGGTACAAACCACAATTCAAATAAGTTTATACAAATTCTGGACCGGGCAATGTTGCACTATATCTGGAGGAAGACTAAAAGGTGGGAGGAAAGTTGAGTTGTTCTTACCCAGGGAGCCACCACTGGGCGTCAACAATGGCTGCCAGAAGCTGTGAAGAGACTACAGATGGGTGGGAGCCTCAGCAAAGCCCAGATGGGAAAAGGAGGCAATCCCCCGCCACCAAGAGGGAGCATGTACAGTTGCTCCTCAACACTACCTTGAGCACCAGGACCACTGCTGCTGATTAACTGCCTGCCAGGTCAAACTTTCCATCATTAGGTGGTCTGGCTTACCTGTCAGAGTCCCTGACCTATTTAGTGCTGTGTAAAAGTTTGAGAGCCCTCACCGTGTCCTGGGCTCCTGCCAGGAGAAGGCGGGTGGTAGTGGCTGCTGCTGTGAGGAGAAGTTAACTGTATTGGAAGGGGACATTACTCACGTTTCTTTTCATCATCAGAAAAGCAAGCCTCTGAGGTGAGGATGAACTTGGAGATGAAACAGAGACCAGGGTCTCTGGACAGAGAGAACCAGCCCTCTCCTCCCACCTTGGTGGTGTGCTGCCGGGCTCCAGACAGAGGTGGTTGGAGAAAAGAAGTCTTGGCTGAAGTATCAGGACAAGTGGATGGTGAGCAGTATAGAATGTGATAAATTATTTCAAATACCAATGATGTAAAAAGACAGCCTGACTCATTCTGTGGGGCCAAGAGTGAAGTCAGAGTTCAGTGAATGGAAGCCACAGAGCGGTAGATTCTTAGATAAATTAATAACAATAATAATAATAATAATAATAATAATAATAAGGTCATTCCTTGTCTGTAGAATTGCCTGGATGACCCCCTCAAAAAATGTGCCAAATGGGGATCAGTTTTAAACATTGGATGAAGATTTTCCTTAAAAGACTGTTAAAGTAGCTCAAATCTATAATCCTAGACTCAGGTCTACTCTTAAAATGTTTTCTACCTTTTACATGAAACTGTCTAAGCCTCACTCTAGTCACTTGATAAATTAAAACTCTTTTCACTGGAATATTAGAGAATGTAAAAGGTACCATGTGTTCAGTGTTTCAAAGCTTTCAGAATGAAAATCAGTGTGTAAACGCAAAATATGTGTTTTTCATTTAATTATATGAAGGGACAAGTTACGCAAATTATGCAAACTGAGAGAATTGAATAGTGTAGATATTTTGAAATATTTACCACAATTCTACAACCAAGGAAAATTCAAGTTCCTGATTCTTTCTCCCTTGAATTTTTTGCATCTGGATTTACTTCTGCTGGGATAGATGCCCACTTCCTGACCCACAGTTCTTCATGGTAACAAGCCCATCCATCCACCCAGGACAAGCAACTTCACCCCAACCTTGGTCAGACTAGTGAGTCAGAGGTTCTTTTCACATAGGGCTTGAGTCTACCAGAAACTACTGTTCTTTATAGATTGCACATATTTGAGCTGTGTCTTTATTAATTAAAACATTAAGATGAAAATGTTGACTGTAGAGGGAATCACTCATCATCCAGAAGTATTGTCCACACTTGCCAAACATCTGGATTTAGTGGAGAAACATCTGAGTGGTTCAACTGAATTTTTCTTTTTCATTTGAATGTTTTGGTGTCATGTAGACCCAGCCTCAGTCAAGACTTAGAGAAAAAACTTGGCAGAAAAAAACCCAGAATGACTTAATGCTAGCATAACAGTCTAAAAAGAGTAAAGATTTTTTGTTTGTTTGTCACTATGTGAGAAGACACTGAAAAAAAATTCTTCTAAATAAGTCAGTGAGCGATGACCAGGCAACAGAAAATAATAAACTAAACTCTTAGACCTCTTGCACAATTCAGGCAAATGATTGATTGGTAAATTAGGAAACCATAAAAATGGTTGAAAGTAAGATGAACCGTAAATCATTTAACAGGTATTTGGAAACCCTGAACAAACAAGGATTAGCAGAAAACAGTAAGCTATCATGTAGGGCATAAAAAAGTATATGGAAGAAACCAGTTATAATCTTTTTGAAGGTTAATGAAGAATGGAGAAGAATACCGGGAATCTGGCTAAAAATAAATACTACTAGACCAAGCCGGGAAAGGAGGAAAGGGATGTTGAACATTATTCTTCATTAGAACATCGCTCTTTAACTTGAGGGTGGGTAAGCCCCACCACCCTGCAGTACTCTTAAAGGCTCATAAAAAGGGAGAGGGAACAGGCAGCAGCTCAGTGAATGCATCTGGGGCAAATGAGACTCTTAGGGCTTGAGAAGTAAATTGGCACCACAGTTGTGCAGCTTTACTCAGAGCAAAGCAATTTATAACATTATTCCTTCTTCATTCCTCCCCCTCTCCCTGACTTTCCTACACCACCACCAGCTTAGTGAGGTTCTTTATGTACCGTTTCCATTCCTGGTCTGGAAGATGGGAACCTTAAGTGCTGGTTTCTTCCATACCCTACCCTTCCCAGGGCCTATTTCTTCATCTATAAAATAGGAGTACTGAACAATGCTACTTTAGTGATAGCATCCAATTACAAGATGTTAAAATCCATAAGAACTAAGCAGTTATTAAGTGAAGAAGCAGCATTTGAAATTTTTACACGCATTTGCAAAGCAATGTTTCTGACTGAAAGGCAAGGGCAACCTAGGATCTGAGTGCCATCATTAAGCACGGGAATTGGGCTGTGAGGTAACGGGCAAAGAGACATGGGGAAAAGTGTTAGACCCACTGTTCTTTAGAAAAGATTAATGGAATGTGCAGATGGTACCAGGCTAGAAGAAGCAGACCCCAGTGTGGGCAGGCAGTGAACACATGAATGATATTAAGAGATTATGGAAATATGAGTGGAAAAGAATGAAATAGGATTCAACTTGGAAAAATGCAAAGTAATGCATTTGGGAGCAAGTAACCAGAAACACATGAGTTCACAGTGTTTTGTGACAACAGAATTAACTGGAGGCAGGATCATCATGCCAATGAATAGAACATAGATGATGTTTGCACCCCTATGGGAGGCCACACTTGGAATTCTGAGTTCAAATCTCTCTCTTTGAAAGTAAGGAATGAGAAAGAAAAATTAAGAAGAGGTCAGGAAAGTGCAGAACCAGTAATTAGGTAATTAAAAGTGTTTGATTTAAGCTGAAGATTTTAAAATTTCACAGAATGGGCTGGCTGGATTCAGGCTATGATAGGAACATAGAGCATTGTGGATCCTGGTTTATAAACTGTCATGAAATGAGGGAATATTAGAGAAGGAGGGAACTTAGAAGCCTACTCCATCCCTCCCCCATTTTACAAATGAAGCCGAGACTCAAATAGTTAAAAAGAGGGTGTAGCTGATTAAAGTGATTCTAAAGCAATAGAAGTAAATATGAAACCTCAGGGCCCCTTTGTTATAATCCCTTAACCCAGTAATCTCTGAATGTGTCATCACTTTTGATGTCTTCTTGTCTTTGAACATAAATTCATTCTGTCTTTGTTCTGGCACCTTTCCCCCGGTTCCTCTTCCTGGTCCTCCTTTCTCTAATGGGTGCCCTCCCCCTGGCCCTTGTCTCCACCTTGAATATGTACCCTTCTTCACCTCACAGGGGAGATCTGGGAGGAAGCCACTTTCCCTTTCAGAAAGCTCTCTCCTCCACTAAGAATTAGTTCCCCCCCATCTTTTATTTTTAAATTTACACTAAGGCAGTGAACACACTGTATTACAAGCCCATGTGCTCAGTGCATGCTTTCATACCACTGCATCTGAAGGGAGAGACCCTGTCTCTGTCATCACTGTGTCTCCACTGTTTACCACAAGACCTGAGAGAAACGTCTTTTCCATGAATGTGAAGTGAATGCAATGTTCTGTTTTCTCTCCATCACTCACTTCCTAAACTTCTGTTTCAAGGCAGAGAGATTTGGGGAAGCGATGCATATGGTGTCTTCACACTGTCAGTGTTAGTGTTGAAGTGTGGCATCCGTTGCTCCCCTCAGACACTTGATGCTTTATCAGAGCAGAAGTTCTTTCCAGAAATCAAATATAACCAACGCATCAAAATGTAGCCACTCTCCAAACAGCACAACTGACTAGCCAATTCTGTCATTCAGCTTTTACTCAAGTGTGTTTGTGTAATACTGTATTTCCCAATATATTTCTCCAGTAAAGGAGAATTCCATGGAATTCTGTGGTGAAATAAATGGGAACTATTTGGTTAAATAAAAGTAATTTGCATTCTTTTACTGTTCTGTGTATCATGAATCTCAAGGCTGGGATCAACTAATTTGATTTCAGAACTCTTGTCTCCTGTGGCATCTTCAGGGAGTCACGTTTCGTGGAAAACACTTTGAGATATGTTGAGCTTCCTGTGATCATGCCATATCTTCTTGCAGTAGTATAAATAGCCAATGCTTGCTCTGTGTCAGACACTGTTGCAATACTTTATATATAATGACGTTTAATTCTCACAACCCCATAAGATACGATTGGTATCCCCACTTCACAGAGGAGAATGTTGAAGTATAGAGAGGTGAAAAAATTCGCCTATTTTTAGCTAATATGTGGCAGAAGCAGAATTCAATCCCAAGCCTTCTGACTCCAGGGCTCCATATATCAAGCTAAAACCCCACTTCCTATCACTGTCATCCCATGTTGACCTCTGGATGCTACAGAATGAGTCCAAGCCCTTATCACATGCAAACCCTTTAAATATCTGCAAACAACTAACATTCTTCCAAGGCCTCTCTTTTCTGAATCTTCCAATTCTTCAACTATTCTTCAAACGACAAGGTCTAAAATTCTTTTACCTTCTTGATGATTGACCTCTGAACCACGTTTGTGATTTTGTGTCTTCATTAAGTTTAGGTCTCAGAAGTACTCTAGCCAGCCGGATGTGTTTCAACTGACACTAAGAAGAGAAAGCTATCACCTCTCTCTAGAAACACACTTATTTGGGAAGTTTTATTTGCGTGTTTATTTGGGGTATCCATATTGTGCCATTGGCACATGTTTAGCTAAATAATAACTAAAATCCAAGCTCTGCAAAGCATGAGTTTGAGGAATATTTCATGAGATCCTTTTATGACAAAAACAATTAATAAGCAAAGACTGCCCTCAGCTAAAAATGCCCCCACTTAGGCGAATGTGCAAATATCATGTAGGCCTCACACAGGGCACTTCCTGCCTCCCATTTTCTCAGTTACGAGCCTTCACTGACCAACTGACAGCTGCAGCCAGGCTTTTCAGAGGGAATCATGAGGAGCTACCAGTGACAGCCTGGGAAGTAGGCTTTAGTAAGAGGCAATTCTTTTAATGCTGTTCCCATTGACTTAACGTTAGAAGAAGCATGGTAGAGAAGACGAGAGTAGGGAAGAAGTGATTTTTTAAATTATGAATTAAATTATACAGGTACAGAGAGACTTGCGTATTGCCAAATGAACACGTGGAAACATAGCTCTCTTGTCCCATTAGAACCACTTAGTCCAGAGGAGCAGATCACGAGTGGTCCATCACCTGGATAGAGCACTCAGGCCTCCGCTTGAATGGGAATTTCCTCACTTGACAGATGGGGATTGAGTGTCTGTTAGCTAACATTTTTTCTCTAATTACTAATTATACCAGAGAAAGCAGCTTTATGGCAAGAGTCCTGGAAATGTGAAATTTGATCAGTAGAGATTTGCAGTAAAGATGGAAGATTGATGTGTGACGTCAGACAGCTGGGAAGGAGGCCCATCGGGCCAGGAGGTGAGCAGCTGCTCACAGCAGATTTGAGAGGGTAGGGGCAGGATCCCGGAAGCGGGGATCAGAAAAGGATCTGGGAGAGGAGAGATAAGGAGAACGATGTTAACAATTTTGCTTCCCTCTCCTCTTCTTTCTGTCATTTCATATAAGAACGTATTAATCCTCTGAGTTTGAGGCTATAGCCAACAGGTGGCAAGGCCTATCCTGCACAGAAGGCAGCTGCTGGGAGCGAAAAACGGTGCCAGGAAAAGGGAGCTTCAGGTGGGAATCTGCACAGAGCAATTAACCTTCACCCTGAAAGACGCCCCGCTCCACCCCCACCACTCACCAAGGAGACCACAACCCTGAGGGTCGTACACTCAGAACATTCCCTAGGGCAGTGATGCTAAAAGGGATGTCCAGGAACCAGCTGTAGTGGAATCTGCTGACCTTCTGGTTAAGAATGCAGATTCCTGGACCCCACCCCAAGCCTCCAGGGTCTGAATCTCTGTCAGTGGGGTAGTCACTCCACAGTCACTTTCTCTCACATCATTCCATTTATTTTCTTCTTTGTACATAAACCATTATCCAAAATGATATCATCCATTTATTCATTTCCTGTCTTCTCCATGCTAGTACATATTCTGAAGGAGCAAGGACTACCTATTTAGAACAGTATCTAGCACGTAGGAGGGGCTTAATAAATATTTGTTGGATGATGAATAGGTGAAATAAAGGGAGATAGGGAGAAAGAAGGGAGATTCAGAATGCCTGCCCTGGTGAATGACTAAGCTAAGCTGAGCCCAGTTCCAATGCTCTGGGATCCTGAGATGGTATAGTCGGGATGGCAACCAAGAGAGAGGGAGGTTGCTCTCCATTGGGGTTAAAACAACAACAATGAAGGACTGAGGCTCTTATGCAAGCAATGCCCCCTTATGTACTCACACACAAGTCTCGTGCGGGAAATATTTCCCCAGAGCTGAACACATAGACCCCACCAGCACCCAGGCAGAGAGTATGCACTGCCCCTTTGCACCTTTTATCTCAGAAAGCCTTTAGTGCACATCTGTCATTATTCTTAAATTGCCCTAGGATATCAATATAAGGCCAACATTGCCCTAATTTGAGAGGCACAGAAATTAAGGCCCTAAAAGTAATGACAATATGCTGTAGGTCACAAAACAGTCAGAAAGGAAAAAAAGGCTAAAACCTGACCTTCCGGCCTCATAAACCAACTGTATCTCCCAACTCAAACGCTTCCTATATTTTCTTTGGTGCTTCTTCTTGAAACCACTGTGGTTTTTGTAATGGTCAAGAAGGAGGGGAAACATTAGCATTACACCATTTTGAGTAATGCACATTGTACTTAATCTACCTGTGACTCTTTTTTTCTACTTTTATGCAATAAAGTTATTAACATTGATAATACTGTCTCTGAAGATGACTAGAGCATTTACATGCTAAAGACAGCGTGCTAAATGTAACACCTTTCTTATATATAATAGTTTCTTAGAACATCATTCTATTACATCTAAAATCCCTGTTCTCATACAATAAACAGTTTTCTCCTGGTTTGAGAGTCTTACATACATTGTGAAGTTAGAGAATCACAGGCTATTAGGTCTAGCCCTGAAGAATCAGTCATGTAATCTGCGTCCTCCTCTCCTTACCATGTCATAAATAAGGAAACAGAGGCCCAGAGATTTCACATGGCATGGGATGCAATATGGCCAGCATTCCCATCTCTTTCTTCCAACACCTTTCATGGGAATCTCAGTGCTTGGCATAACTTTGAGCACCGTGGCAGGACCTGGCTGGCATCACTTGATATTTGTCCTTTTCACTATTGAGTGATTCGATACAAAATCCCTGTCACTCTGAGGCTTTGGACTGCCTTAGAAATGTCTGCATGTCCTTTTGCCACTACACCTATGTGCCCTTGATCCTCAGGGCAGCTATGCTCATACACAGGCAATGAGTGTCCTGGTGGCTGTAAGCTCATGAGGGCTCTAAGGGGACTCTGACCGAGAGTGTTTAGAGCTAACTGAGAAGCTGAGCTCACTTCTAGAAATCTGTGTCAGAAAGGCCTCCCACTATGATGGTGAGAGAAGGAGGTCGGCAGCTCACTCCTTCATGCTACCCTGGGTGTCTTCCTCAGTGGCTCTGAGAACCATCATTACTGCAAGCTGTGTCAGTCCCAGCATCAGCATGAGCCAGGAGAGGATAAAGCAGCCGGCTGTGAGTGGGTCTTCTCCTCTCATTTGCCAAGGGAAAAAAGATTAACAAGCATTCCCTGGCATGGGGTCGAGAAGCCGTCAGAAGTCCTAAGACTAACGTGGCATCATTTTTCTGGTGGGGCTTGAGTGCTTTGGCATTCATGGAGGAGTTGGACTCCCAAGTCTACTGTGTTTTATGTATCTGTTCTCCTTATATTTCTGAAAGGTTAGCAGAATCAAAGATTATTGTCCCTTTTCAAGGATAGAACAACTAGGATGTCTTTATCCCTTCTCCATGCAGGGGATTCTTCATTCTTTAAATTCAGTCCATTGCTAAGTACCTCTAGGATGCCTTTTCAAATTCACCTATGCAGTCTCCTGGAAGCAATAAGTCTCCTTCCTGGTGCTCCACCAGCACCCTGCCACCCCTCAGTGGCAGTCCTGTCCTGTGGGGTTCTAATTGCTGGCTTTAAAAGTCTATTTCCTCAGTAGACTGTGCTCCTCTGCAGAGCCGGGGGCAGCTTTGCTTTATCTTTGTAGACTCTCCCCTGCCCACTCCCCTACTCTCTACCCACTCCAGGGCCAGTTTCAAAGCCTGGCATATCAAAGATACTGAAAGAACAGGAAAAAAAGGGGAAAATGGAGGAAAGTTAAGTGGCTTAGCCAAAGTCACACAGCAATTCAACATCAGAGTTTTGCCATTTAGTGTGGTACTCAGTTCTAAACTAGGCTGTCATCGTGCTTATTTGATAGTCTACAAAGAGTGACACATATTTTTAAGAATGATTTTACTGCTACAGAAATGAAGAACATAGAGCCCAGGCCAGTTAATTCTTAAGTATGATTAGACGATGGCTTATGGGCTCCATCTATGCTTTAAATCAGGATCATTTTCAGGTCTAATGGAAATTACATGGTGGCTTTGGCTTCACAGGGAAGGAACTTCGAGCTAATCAGACTTGGGAATGCCACCATCTGCGATGCCAAGGCAAAAACAAAGGAATGCAATCGATTAAGAGTCTCCCTTCAAGACCGTTCCAAGGCTGTGAGAGTGCTGAGATGAGATGGGACTGGAATCCTAGCCACAGGCTAAATTGCTTTGCAAGAGGCCACAGCTGTTGCTGCAGGGAAAAGCAGGGTAAAATCCTGTTTTCTTACTTTCAACTTTCTGCTGACCTTGTTTGAGATTGTTTCTGAGCTGCCTTGTGCCCGTGCCTGTCCCAAATGGTCCTTTCTTTAGTGTCCTGTGTCTTGTCTTTGCTTTTTGTTATATCACTAGCACTTAACGTAGTGCCTGGAATACATGACTTCTTCAATAAATATCTGTTTGATGAATGAATTAAGCCACCAAAAGTAGAGCTTTAATAGGAAATGAGAGTTGTCCGGCACACAAGAGAGATGCCCCTTCACTTTTTCAACCAAGATTTCCCTTGGCCCTTTCACTAGAATGTAGGAACAGAAAGAAAGGAGAAATAGTGTGAAAAACATTTTAATTTTGTCCAGTTTATGACTATATCTACTCAAATTTTCCCACTCATATTCCATGACCAAATCAACTTTTTGAAGGCCTGTTTTTTATTGCTTTTTTGCTTCTATAATGGCAACCAATTCCTCAATAATTAATGACTTGCCACACATTTACAACCTCCTTGGCCTTTGAAATAGCCAAAATGACCTAAGGCCTAGCAGAAGAGTGGCACGAACTGACTGTGCCAGAAGTTGGGCCTATGGGGTGAGATCTAGAGAGTTATTGGCTTCAGTGGTGTTAAGCAGCGCCTGTGACTGGAAAATAAAAGGAAATAGAATCCTCTCAGAATCAAGAATAGCTAGGTCATGTCCTGAAATAAATAGGCTGAAGAAGCATGGGTGGCAATGGTTTAATCCTCAAACCTGTTCTCCCTTTTTATTTCACTTACGTTTCCAAACATTTGTCCCTGCCTTCTCTCTGTAGCCAAACATGTTTTAGGACTTGAAGCAATGTAGATTTGTCAGCTTTCTTTATCTTTAGAGAAGAAATGTGCATTCTGTATGTGTTTTATAAATAATAGCCATGAAAATGCCCAGGGAGTTAACTCCATGACTAACCACCATCAGACCTTCTTGTTGCTGTCCGCTGAATTAAAATCTCTTCCAGTGACCACTTATTTTCCAAAGTCAAAACCTTAGGGTACATGTGCTTTTTTGTTAACACTTCGCTTACGACAGCCAAGGGGTTACTTTATTCCTAGGATTATGTTTAGGTTCTTTCCATGTTCTACGTATTGTTTTTCCTTAGTTTATGAACCTTGGATCGTTTGAAACTTGGTGTTTTAGACTCATTTACACTTAACTCGTAAGTCACTCAGTAAGTACCAGTTGATGCCCACCAAGCCATTTTATATATCTTATTAAGAATGATTCGCCTTTTTGCCAAGGATATGCAAACCAGAATACCAGATGGTTTGAAATTCAAAACACATGACATCTGAGTGGGTTCCAAACTTGGCAAAATCTCCCTCCTGCTCCTCCTACTCTTCCCCTCCTCCACACTTGCAGCAATAGCTTAGAATCATGAGACTGTTTATTTTGTGCCATCTACCCCCCAGTTAAAACATGGATGTGACATTTTAGCCTTAAAGCCACCATTCAGAACCTAGAGTGAAGCCACTGCTAGAGGTGGGTATCTACCAGGTGTTCTGAAAAATGTGTGTCTGCTCATTGCCTTGGGCCAGTGTCTTTCACAGTGAGGAGAAAAGTGCTGGTTCCAGAAAACAGCCCAGGGAAGTGAAGTTGAAATTGATTGAAGTAAATTACTCCTAAGCCCTTGCTTCTCCCTTCCTTTGAAGGCAGGAGTAAATTTGCTTTCCTGCATCCAGGTGGTCCTCAGATGTCCTAAATTAAAACTTAGTGAGAATGGGTTTTTCACAACTGTACCTGACCTGTCTGCCAGGCTCAGTGCCTGCGCTGTTTCTGTGCAGTCCACCCAATGGAAACTACAGGGGCAAGTAGGCAACGTGGGAGCACAGTTCCTTTCTCCTTGTTGGAAGTAGGCCAAGAATGTGAATGGTAATCACCCAATTCCTGTAAAAGGCACCATGGGGCCTTTAACAAGCACAAATGGCCAAAGTCTCAGTCTTACACTTCGTCTGTGAGACTTTGTCAGAGGGAAGTGGCAGTTCTAAATGACTATTTACGCAATATCCCAAACTAGAAGTAGAAAGTCAGAGCCCTGCAGTTGTTGATCTCAGAGACTTGAAACTTGATGAAAGACAGGCTTTGAGTAATAGTTTTCCATTGCTTTTGAGGTCAAGTCTAAAAATCAAACGTTTCAGGGAGCAAATGCCTGTCAAATATCTTCCCTGCCCAACTCCATCCTCTTTGCTCGTCTGCATGCCAGTGCCACCCCAGGATCTGGAGTTCCCATCTGGGCTACTGTCTTAGGAATATGGTCTTTCTTTTCCTTCCACTTCTTGTTTACCTTGTACACATTGATGGCAGCACATGCTTAGGTCTTATGTCTTCTTAAGTTACTTTATTATTGGTGGGGAAATTAGAAAGGTACAAACTCTACAGATAAACAGAATAAATATGGATTTTACCTTTATTCTGCTTAGTTGTGTATCTCTAACAAGTAGCTTAAGGCTGCTGAACGTAAATATTGTCATCTATGAAATGTTTCTAAACCATACATCATATAATTATTGTGAGGATTAATTGACAAAAAGTTAATGATGAACTTTGTAAATCATGAAATATTATATGAATGGAAGCCATTTGTAATTATTATGTTATTATAGCTATTTATTGTTATTATTTATTATGCAGAGGACTTCTAGGAGAGTGTATTTTTAAGAAATATATTCCTTTTCTCCAAGTTTCTATTGTTATGTCCAAGAAAGGATTAAGAACGGTTGTAGTTCCTATAGCACATGGAAGAACCAGGTGAAACCAATGATTTCCTTTGTGGTGCATTTAGAGGAAGAGATATAAAATATTCTTGTATTATTGGTGAAATGATGGATAAAATATTATTTATGCATTCTAATAAAAATTTTAAATATTTTTTATTCATAAGGAAAAGATGACCCCAAATTCCAAATTTTTTAAATGGCAAAAATCTTTTAATAATAAAGAATAATCAATCATCAGAAATTTTCTTTATAAACCAGAGCTTTTTCCTACTCTGTTGAGTTTTAAATGGGGTTCAGCAGATTGGTTATAATATGTATTACTGTTTAAAAAAGCACATGGCAACTGTAAGGTTTTTTTTTAAATACAGCTTTATTGAGGTATAATTGATATACAAAAAATACATATGTAATGTATACAGTTTGATGAGTTTGGACACATGCATACAACTTTGGGAAATAAATGGTCACTAGAAGAGATTTTAATTTGGTTTTTCAATAAAAAGATAGTAACAGTAACTGATGGTGATTAGTCTAGGAGTTAACACCCTGAGCTTTTCCATCACTAATATTTATGAAATACATACAGAATGCACATTTCTTCTCTAAAGCTAAAGTTAACAAATCTATATTGATTTTGTTTCCATCAACAGTAGTTTTTGAGAAGCACCTCTTAGAAAATGATGTCTAATTTTCTCAGTATTTTGCTCCCTTACTTAGTAATTTTTTCATTTTGTAATGAACTCCTTAATTTAAAATGTTCCTGCAAGTTGCTTTGCAGAGAGTTTTCACCAAACCTACAAAAATGATGTTCATTCCCCTGATTTTGTCTTGGTCTTGCTTACATTCACCTGTGTCACTTCCTCCCCACCTCCCCCAATTTCTACTTCTCTTTCCAGTTTTTTTTTATGCGTATCTAACAAAAGTAAGCATCTATTACAAAACATTTCCTGTAATCATAGATTCATAGTAGAACAAATCCGCAAAGAACTAGAAAGTAGTATACAAAACTTTGAGCAGCAACATGAGGCCTAGAAGACATTACTTGATATTTTTCCTTTTCACTATAGACTGAATAGGCCTAAATATTTTCAGTTGTTTCCTGAATGTCATTCGGCTTAGCCTGATTTCTGTAACAGCAAAAGCCTTTAGATTTAGATTCCTCGTCATTCAAGGTGGTGTTAAGTATGTAAGAGGTTGTCCCATAAAAAAGGGGCTGTGTCCTCTTTATGCTTCAAAATAACGTTTTTTCCAAAGTTGAGGAGTATACCAGGGGCTATTTTTCCAAGCAGTGAAATTCTCTACAATCGTTAATTAGGGGAAATAAAATTGCAGGAAATTTTTGTTATTTTAATAAAATCATCTGAAATAAATATACGAAAATTCTTTTCACAAATATCTATATTTTTCTTGTCATTCATTCAACAAGTACATATGTAAAAAGTTAGATAATGATGGGCTCTGTGAAGACAGAGCAGAGTAGAGAGGGAGAGATGGAGATGGAAAGAGAGAAGCAATTTTAGGCACAGAATACAGGGAAGATCTCTCTTCTAAGGAGACAGTTGAAAAACAAAGACCTAAAAGATGTGAGAGAAAGAGTCACAAAGATAATCAGCAAAAGAGCATTAGGGTGAAAGGAAATGGCACCTGCAAAGGCCCTGTGGCAAGACGGTTTGCAGCACGTTGTAGGAAGAGAGGCCTGTGCAAAGGTAGCAGAGCTGGCAAGGGAGCATCTGATCGAGCAGGGTCAGAGGGATGCCAAAGGGCCAGATCACATCACAGCAAAGACTTTTAGGTCACAGCAAAGATTTTGGATTTTCTCTGAGATGGGATGCTAGTAAAGGATCTGGGGAGATGGAGGGACGTAGGCTAACAAGTTTTAAAAATATTACTTTGGCTACAGAATTGATCATTAGGGACAAGGATGGAAGCAAGGCAAGCTGCTAGAAGACTACTGCACTAGTCCAAGGGACAGAGGATGATGGCTTGGACCAGAGCGATGGTGTGGAGGTGCTGAGGTGTGATTTGATTCCAGGTATATTTGAAGAAAGAACCTTTGGAGGATTGCTTAGACCTGGATGTGAGATGTGACGTAAAGAAAAGAGATAAACATGACTCCAATGTTTTGTCCTGAGAAACTGGAACAACTTTTATGAGATGAAGAAGAATATAGGAGGAACAAGGTTGGAGGGCAGTTCAAAAATCAAGAGTTCTGGGGCTGGCCCGGTGGTGTAGTGGTTAGGTTCATGCACTCCACTTTGGCGGCCCAGGATTCTCAGATTCAGATCCCAGGTTGTGGACGTAGCACTGCTCAAGCCACGCTGTGGTGGCATCCAAGATAAAATAGAGGAAGATTGGCATAGATGTTAGCTCAGCGACAATCTTCCTCACACACACACATACACACACACACAAAGTCAAGAGTTCTGTTTTGAGCAAGTCAAATTAAAAAATGCTTACTGATATCCAAATAGAAATGTATATAGTTCAGGGAAGAGTCTGGGTTAAAGCCACAAATTTGGGGATCATCAGCATAGAGATGGTTTTTGAGGCCAAGAAGCTAGAATGAGATTTTACCTAGGAGAGAGTGTAGTCAGAGGAGAAATCTAAGGTCTGAGCTCCAGAAACCCTAACATAAAAAAACTAGCAAAATTAGGAGAAACAAGCAAAAAATACAGAAAAGGAGTAACTAGACAGAGGCCAGAGCAACCAAACCACAAAGAAGAGTCTCAGAAGCCAAGAGATGTTTTTTTTAAAAGAAACCAAATCAGATATACTAGTAAGTGAGTGAGATACAGATTGAGAAGAGCCCACTTAGTTTGACAAAGTGAGTTCACTGCTGAACTTAGAAAAGACTGTTTTGATGGAGTGGTGGGGCTGCCAGATCAACTAGGGTTGGTGCAGAGTTGTCTAAGAGGAGAATAAATGGAGACAGGGAGCAGAGACAACTCCTTTGAGATGTTTTTCTAGAAAGGGAGCAGAGCTGGAAGGCAACATGAGGCCAAAGCAGGGTTTGGGGGTTTTTTGTTTTTACCAATGGAATACAGTATATAGCTTGTTTGTGTGCTAATGTTAGTAGTTTAATAGAAAGGAAAAATTTGATGATACAGGAAAAATATGAAGGATTTCAGGAGAGATGCTGTATGAGTTTGCTAGTGCTGCCATAACATAGCACTGGGTAGCCAAAACAACAGACATTTATTTCCTCGCAGTTCTGGAGGCTGGAAGTCCGAGATCAAAGTGTCGGCAGGGTTGGTTTCTGCTGAGGACCCCTTTTCTTAGCTTGTAGATCGCCGTCTTCTGCTGTCTTCATCTGATCTTCCCTCTGTGACTGTCTGTGTCTTAATCTTCTCCTCATATAAGGACATCAGTCGTATTGGATTAGGGCCCATCCATATGACATCGTTTAACCTTAATCACCTCTTTTAAGACCTTGCTTCCAAATACAGTCACATTCTGAGGTGCTGGGGGTTAGGACTTCAACCTATGAACTTTTGAGGGGCACAGTTCAGCCCCTAACAGATGCCCTGGTAGGAGAGAGGGGATGGGCTCAAGTGCATGTGTAGGTTTTAGTACATCTATATTGAGAGACAGAAGGAAGAAAATATGGGAACAGAAGTACATAGCTTCCTAGATTTAGTGTTTTCTTCATGAAATAAGAAGCCAGATAATGACCAAGAGGGAAGTTGGAGGAGATGTTAGAGGATTAATAAGAACAGAAAAGAGATGAGACTTGTCTGCGGGAGTGGTGGAGTGACTGGTCCAGGGAAATAGAGCAGACTCTCTGGGTAGCACTAGGGCCCCCCCAAGTGCGTGCTCATGGCTCAAATGTGAGATCAATCCTTAAGGTTGAGTGTTTTTTTCCCCAATTATATTCAGCTTCTTGGGAATGCTATAGAGTAGGCAGAAATTTTGGTTTCATTAGACTTGTGGTTGTGCTAAATGAATATGGTGGGGGAAGAGAAGGCGAGAGAGTTGAGTATATATACAGGGTTGTGATTATAATGATGAACCATGGGCTTGAAAAGTAGGAGAAAGAGGAGCTAAGGGAGGGTGACTGATAGTGAAAATGGAGGACGATGAATAGATTGTAGCTTCCCCTGGAGTTGGAGAACAGTTGGAGACAGGAAACTAGATCAACTGAGTTAAAAAGATAAGAAGTGCTAGTGAAGGAGAAGAATGCTTGAAATGAGATCTGGAGCACTACAGTTATTGATAATGACTCAACTGGGGTAGAACTATAAGAATGAGTGGTTTAATAAGAGTAGGAGGAGTCAAAGAACAGATCGTTGAGGGCATTAATTGCCCCTAAGGATTTGAAAATGTCATGAATTATTACAGGAGTAGTTTTAAAGAGTGGGGCATCAGCAAGGTGCTAAAATAGCTAAGGGATAAAAGGGAGTGGCCTAGAGGTCTGTAGCTGACTGCAACAAGAAAGATTGGTAGACAGTAGAGCCTGAGAGCATGAAGTGACCACAAGCTGGGTAGGGGAAGGGGTAGAAAGGGGGAAAGGAGAGTGGTCTGGAAGAGTCAATGAAAAGTAATGAATGAAGAGTAAGGACGACACCTCAGGCATCCTGGGCACAGGCTAGAAAACAGACTCTGCCCAAGAGGGCTATAGAGAAAGTATCCTCAGGGAAGAGCCAGGTTTGGGTTAAGATAAGACAGTGAGGGGGTTGAGGATTGGAGGATTTTTTGCTGAAGACAGACAGTGAGTTCCAGAGGATATAGTGAACACGGCTTGAGTTGAAGAGAGCTGTGCAAATGGGTCAGTTTAGGGGAGGAGAGGCTAGTGACAAGGAGTGGCCTGGGAGTCTTGGACTTCCTGTCTGACTGAGGTACAGGAGTATGGGGAAAGAAGGGATAAATCCTAAAAGTCTCTAATACCAAGGTGGGGTGATGGCTGTTTTTGGAGTGGAAGGTGGGAGCCTTTCATGGGGACAGCCTGTTTAAGTAGGCTGAAGATGGTGTGGCTGTTGCCACCTGGTTGCTCCCCTGATAGCAGTACCAACTCAGGAGAAGGGATGAGGGTGGCAGAGTTAGGTGCTGTGTGCCAGGGGCTGGGTATACAAAGAAGTTCAAAGAAGTCCTTCTCTTAGGGGCCCTGAGAACCTATGGCAAAGGAAGCGAGAGGGGGCAGGGAATGTTCAATCATAACCCTCAGGGAGTCACCGTGCATTCAACACACTAACGGCGAGCTGCAATCCTCCTGAGCATAGATAACAGCTCCAAACAGCTACGTGTGTATAGATGTGACTATATAGTGATGAGGATAATTTTTAATGTGCCTTGTTTGATTAATCATATTTTATGGCCATTCTTTGTCTGATTTTCATGTAAACATTATGATGACCTACCAATACATTATAGCTGACAGGCCTATGGATGTTTATGATGATGCAGGGAGAGAATGTGAGACCTATAGTGAAAACTAAGTGAGCTCAAGGTGAGGTCTTGTCCCTTTCCATCTGTAAGGCATGGGGCAAGCTATTTAAATACTCTGAGCTCCACTTTACTCTTTTGGAAAATAGAGTTAATAGTATCATCCTAACAGGGTAGTTGTGAGGGTTAAATAACATAATGGATGTCAAAACACTGAGTGTTAAGTATTATTACTAAAATGATGTTATGAAACAACATCATGGATGGATGAGCTTTCAACTTAGAAATGGATATAGTAGTTGAGAAGTTAAACCTCACGTTGGCCCGCCTGGGAAGTCATTACTAAGCTGTCCCTTACTCTAAGCCCCCCAGCTAGGAAGACCTCCAAGACTAGCTGGATCGGCTTCCATCTGGGAGAAGGCAGCCGTGAAGTGTGCATATTAGGTACCTCAGGACTTATTAAGATGAGAATTTAAGCTGCTGTCCTGTAGCAGCTTCCAAGAGAGGTCCCCTCTAAGAACTGACCTGATTCTAGACTTCTCACTATGTGCGATAATAAACATCCTAATTGTTTTTTGGTGTTTTTTTTTTTTTTGAGATAAATCAGTCAGGTGCTTCCGCAGTTGAATTCCTTGAGTAGGACCACCTTAGCAATTTGTTGTGCAGGTGTGTTTGTGCGTGTCCACGTGAAACATACAACTACTGCTCAAGCAGCCCAGACAGTACTTGGAACTCATAAATGAGAGCATCCCTCCAGGGATCATTTCTCAGGGAAATGGGCACAAGGAATACTGATAATTTAACCTTTGCCTCACCTGAAATTATCAGCAAAGCACATTATTACTTCCGATTATTTCTGGGTTTGGAGTGGTTCCTATGTGTCTTTTTTGATATTCTGCTTGATATTTTCCTCCTACATCTGGGAACTGGGGATTCCAAGCAGTAAGAAAAAGAGAAAACTCCAATTCTCCTCCAACATTGTGCTCTAGAACAGGCCTCTCCTAATATAGCTGCATCTTGCAAACCTCCCTAGCATCCAACACCCTCCACCTCTAAAAAACAGAAAAAATGACATGATTTAGATGCTTATTTTGTACTTTTAGATATCCTGCTAAGATATAAACTCATTGAAAGCAAAAGAGACTCATTAGTGTTTTTGAAACCCCCACAGGGAATGCTTAACAAATATTTCTGGAATTTAATCCACTTTAAAGTATTGGTCTATCAATAGAGAATCCTTTTTGATTATCTCCCTAAAGAAAGGAGTGCAAATCTATAGAGCCAAAAATGGACCAAGGGTTAATTCTTCACAGACCCCTGGTTCCTATAGATTCTCAAATCTGCTTTTGAGCAACTATGGCTATTAAGCATTCCCTGTGGGGGTTTCAAAAACACTAACGGGTCTTTTCTGCTTTCAATGAGTTTATATTTTAGCAGGATATCCAGGATCACAAAATAAGTATTTAAATAACTGCATCCCTCCCCCACGTTTTGGGGGTTAGGTGTTGGCTGCTGGGCAGGTTTGCAGGTTGTAGCCTTGAGTAGATAGTTGAGCCATGGACAGTTAAGAGAACTGTAGGTGTGTATTCAAAATGCAGGTGTTTGAGTGATGTCTATATATTGTCCCAAGTGTGCATTTTTAATTACAAACACTCACACATAAAAATACATGATGAATGTGCATGCTTTTTGTGCCCTTGAACCCTGGGAAACAGACTGCTGGGATGTGATCACTCACCTGCGGTCACTTTATGGACACAAACTCCTGTACTTCATTAAACTCACTGAAAATACCTAAAAGTGTCAGAACTGAGACTCACAGCCATGAGCCTTGACTGTTAAGCTACCAGTAAAGACAGCTCATCTCTGCCCACACTCACCCCACCCAAAGCCATGTCCCTGGAAGGTGCTGTGTACTTCGTGCAAATGTCCGTGTTAGCAGCTCTTTGTGGAGGCGCTGCTGTCTGTTGAGCAAGGGGCAGAAATTCTACCCTCTCCCTCGCAATCTGACCCTATCCCTCATAACAACTGGTATGGGGCTGCCCCCTGGAGGTTTAAGAAAGACTGTTCCCTTAAAGGCAGGCCAGAGGATCTAGCGAGGCAATTCAGATACTGAAGTGGGAAGAGATCATCTGACCATATAGTCCAGACCCCCAACAAATGAGGATATTGAGGCTTGAACATAGGGAATCAATTCACACAGATGCAATCATTTTCAGAGATTTCACCCAGTAATGTGAGACACTGGGATCCATAGTAAATTCCTCATCAGGCACCTTGCTGCAGCTTTTGAAACTGGGAAAAAGTGGCTGTAAGTTTATCTATTAATATCCAGATTGTTCAGGAAGATCAGCCATTTCTTAATGGCACTTACTGAATATTTACTGCAGATGAGACAATGAGTTTAGCATTATCCATTTGCTTCCTGACCACAGTAACTAACCTGTTAATCCCAATACGCCTAAATTCAGGAAATAAATTATCCAAAGTAGCTTCTCAACTTTCTGAGACAATGATTATGTTTAAAAACAGTAATCCTCTCACTTGTCTATTATCAGGCAAGTTCTGTTGTCACCAAGCAACAGGCTATGCTTTTTGTGTCTCTACATAATCAATTTCAATTCATTATCACTGGTTCCCCGAGACTATACACAGTGGGGGTCAAAAAGTGCATAATCCTGGCTAGGCACTTGCTGAATACTTGGGAAGGAGTGTGTGAGGCTGAGAGCAAAATTGATGAGTGTGGACCAGCACGAGTCTTCTCACTACGTTGGACAACCTGTGCAATTTTGGGGGCATGTGGAAACTTTCCTCATTCGTTATAGTTTCCTTCTGTTGATAGAGATAGGAGTCAATTAAATGTGATATAAAGAAATGATCACAATATATTATTAACTAGGAAGAAAAGTAGATTACAAAGCCATCTGATTACATTTTAGCAAATAAAAATATGTGTCTAAGCCCAGAAAACGTGTTATGTCGGGGTATTAGTGATTTTTCCTGGCTGTTAGGATGATTGGTTTTTATTTTCTCTGAGAAAACCAATTAAGAAAAAGGAAAAGAAAAGAAAGTACAACACTATTAGAATCTTAGGAGGTAGATTCCAGTTCTTCTCAATTGGTGAATTTGAAATCAAAACAAGCATGAAAGCAAAGAAGAGGCACTGGCATATAACTGGTGCATGTAAGACTCTTGCTCCCCTACAGAGAAAAAAAAGAGTAAAGATTTGTTATCATTTCTTTTCAAAGCAAGAAATATATTCTTGAAGTAGTTTTGAAATAGCTAAAATTCTATGTTTTTTTTTAAGATGTAAGTTGCTGGGCTCGATTTCATATTGACTAAGCTGAAAGTTGTCCAAACTCCTTTGAATAAAAGATTTAAGGATGAGGGCCATACCACTTTCAGAGGGAGATTTCCCTTCTCAGTGAAGCTAAGCAGTATTTCCAAAATATCTGGCTGGATCTTGAAAGTCCTTCATGACAGGTGATAATTGATTACATATTGAGTTTTGCCAGAAACTCTAATGTCATTGGCATATAGAGACACAGCCGTACCATAGTGTGTATGTGCAGAGGACTGGAACACAAATAGAGGGCTTCATAAATTAAATTTAATGTTTCGTAGCTCGTCTTTAACTAAACAAAGTAGGTGTGGAAATTATTTTAAGTTAAAATTTATTTCTGTGCAAAATAAAAACCAGTCTCTGGGTGTACAAGTGGGACATGAAAGCAGCATTTAAGATCATGTATGGCCCTAACTGAACATTAAAAGAAAGAAATTTTCATATCAAAGGAAGAATTCAAACATTGAAATTTTAAATATTTTCCAACATGGGCTATATACAAAATGATGATAATGACAACAACAATTACACACACACACCACTGAATGGGAAAGTTGTCAGTGGGTAGCTTTTAATTGGGCAAATTGATCTGTGCATCTCATTTTAAACTTAATTTAGTCATTTCTATTTTATTAAAAGGTCAGATTCCTTCAATCACTGCTAAGATGGCTGAAGAGAGAAGAAGTTGAAAGTATATGAGGAAACTCATTGACTTCGAGTGAAATTAAACCCTCACATTTAAGACAATTGCAATTTTTTTTTAATATCTTGAATTGGGGCCAGCCCGGTGGCGCAGCGGTTAAGTTCGCACATTCCACTTCGGTGGCCTGGGGTTTGCTGGTTCAGATCCCGGGCACAGACCTACACACTGCTTGTCAAGCCATGCTGTGGCAGGCATCCCACGTATAAAGTAGAGGAAGATGGGCACGGATGTTAGCTCAGGGCCAATCTTCCTCAGCAAAAAGAGGAGGATTGGCAAATGTTAGCACAGGACTAATATTCCTTTAAAAAAAAATCTTGAATTGCATTTGCCCTCTAGAGCAGAAGTGACAAACCAACTAACAATGGGTCAAATTAGGCCCAGACTAGCTTAATTTGGCCAGCACAATGCATTTTGTTTTATTTTACATTTGTTTTGCTGTGGCCTTTTTTTCTATTTTTAAGACTTTTTAAATGCCCTTGCAAGAGGCATATGCTATATCAATTTATCCACAGGCTAGCTATTGCCATATCCAGGCAAATTGACACGTTTATAGTTACTGTTTGGTTTCTATGTGCATTTTTATTTGTTTGTTTTGTTTTTATTCTGACTCCAGAGCAGTTTATTTCTTAAACTGTCAATCTGTATTCATTAGAGGCTGTGAAATCTATTCACTGAGTCTGGGGTCAGCATTGTTTTCCACGAACTAGAACAGAGTAGGAATTAGTAGTGTATCGTGAGCATAATGATAAGTCTATTTTAGGACACTTTCATCTTGTCTGTATACATGCGTTTGCATGTGTGTGAGCATGCATGCAAGTGCACATACAGACTATATGTAAAAAATAAAAATGCACTTCTTACTATGGTGGTAGTCCTTAGTCCATAGTAAAAAAGTCTGGAAAACATTGCTCTAGAGAGTATCTCAGAAGGATTCATATCTTCGGGGGGTTTTTTTTTGTTTTTTTGGGTTTTTTTGGTGAGGAAGATTGGTCTTGAGCTAATATCTGTTGCCAATCTTCCTCTTTTTGCTTGAGGAAGATTGTCGCTGAGCTAACATCTGTGCCAATCTTCCTCTATTTGTATGTGGGATGCTGCCACAGCATGGCTTGATGAGCGGTGTGTAAGTCCCCACATGGAATCTGAACGAGCGAACCCTGGCCGCCAAAGCGGAGCATTCAAACTTAATCACTATGCCAATGGGCTGGCCCTTGGCTCTTCCTTAAGAGTATATTGAAATTACACATTCCACAAACATATAATTTATTCCACAAATCATACTCTTTCCACAAATGCAGATTATATTCATTCTACAAATATTTATTTTCTACCACTGTATGTGCCAAGAATTTTTCAAATTCCTCTTCAAGGAGCTTACATTCATAATGTTTAGGATACATTTGTAAAATATTTGATTACCTTCAAAATCCTTTAGGTCTTTTCTCTTTCCCAGTCCAAGCTCTACTCACTTCCTCTTCACCTTCCCCATCACTTCTTTCTTGATCCCCCTCGCTGAAAGTGAAGAATTCCTTCTCTTATTGCCTGCCTAGGTGACCCATTTTGCAGTTCTTGTACAGGACCATGTGGCATTTCTTCTATTATTTTAGTAAATGCTATTTTAATGCAGTTGATGAGCACAAAAAACCCCAAAGTATTGACAGTGTTTCCCTTCCCTGCCCTTCCAAGGAGGATCCTTTGTTGCCTTGCCTGACTGTGAGCCCGTATTGTGCTGAGCACAGTCACAGGCAAGACCTAGAACTTAAAAAGCTGAGACAATGTGATAGGTCATGCTACATAAGTAAAAGCATTATTATATCCTGAGAATACAAGAAAAGATGCAGAGAGTGGGAAAAAAGAGGTGAGAAAGAGGGGCTGGTGATGAATTAAATAGAAGAGGCAGTTGGTCTAGAGTTTGGTGGAGAGAGAGATAAGTAAAGGAGATTATAGGAAGTTTTCTGAATTTTAAAAAAAATCTCTCCTTTGCTACCTGTTCAAGAGCCCTTCAGTAAAAGCCTTCTATTACATTTCAATGCTTTATGGAGTCATATTTGGGGGGGTTTGGGGGTGTGCACTGCGCCTCCAGGCATCCAAGTTTACTTGGATCACAACTCTATTATTTAATACTTCCTCGGACTGGCTTAGCTTTCCCCATCAGATTGTGACATTTGGAGGAGGTGTTTTAGACTCTTTTGCTGACCCCATGTCACTCTGCTTGCAGAACCCACATGAAGGGCTTTTAGGGTTTTTTCCCTCTATAGTGAAGAGTCAGTGCATTTAAGGTAGTACTCAGCCTACCCAAAGTTCAGGGTTTAGGCCTTTTGTCACCTTTAGAATCATCATAAGAAAGACTTAGCACATCTATTTGTATTTGTTGCATAACTTGCGCATAAGGATTTCAGAAAGAATCTATGAAAGTCATCAGTAAGATATTAGAGAACTCGCAGCAGCAGCACACTTCTCTTCCCTGTGTTGCAGTACATCAAAGAAAACTAATATATTTAGTTTTAAATATATAAAACTAAATATACTAAATAAATATATTTAGTAAATATATTTAATATAATATAAATAAATATATTTATATTTTATATTTATTAAAATAAATATATTTATGTATTTATATATATTAAGTATATTTATCAATATACTAAATAAATATATTGATAATATATTTATTATCAATAAATCTAAAGGCCTGTTATTATTCTCCTCAATTCTCTGACCTCAGACTTGAAGGTCTATATCTTACATCACATCAGACAGAATCATCCTGGGATTAAGGCCATTCCACTGCTCCCTGCAGTAAAAAGCAGTGTGTCACATGATTGTTCTAAGTCTGCAGTCCCATGGACACAGAGTTGTGTGTACGCAGTAACATTAAAAGTGTCAGTTAATCATCACATGTAACCTATCAGTTCAGGAACAATAATGTATCCAGTGTGTGCAATGCTGTTTGAGAAAATCTCAGAGAGATGCTCTTATCTCTGCATTTAAGGAAACCGTTCTCCAGTAAACAGAACAAAACACTTGGTGTTTCTGTGTCCTAAATCCATCTCTATTGATGCCCTTTATCACTATGAGCATTAACTATAGACATTGTAATCATTTATTGTTTAAGTAATTGTTCTTGCTTTTACAATATCTTTTTATATGAACTGATACCTCTGGACAATTAATTTCCATTTCCATAAGTTGTTTATATTATACAGCACAAGTCAGTCACCAAGATAATAATGGACTTTTCTTTGATGTACCTCAATGTGCACATCTGCTTCAGCTACTCTACCAGATGTTCATATTTGTTTATATTCCTTGCTTAAGTTTTTGAGATACTTCTGCTCTGGGGAAAGACATATTAGTACAATAAACTATTATTACACAGAACGTCAATAGTGTGTTCACCAGAATTAAATGTAACTACCTCAATCAACCAGAAGTGATATGATTCTAGAATTTTCTTAAACTCATACTTATAATGAGCGCTTAAATCCTTTCTTAATTCATATTCATATTCATACTCAGTAGTATTAAAGTATCCACTGGCACAATGCAAAGTAGCCTTGTAAAAAATGGTTTCCCTCCTGCAAATTGTCTAATATAATCAATCCAATTGTATTTATCTGTAATCATTTACTGCCTATAACTCTATCTGAATTACCTCTAAAATTATTTCCATAACAAATAATTCCAGTTGTTTATATGCATTGAGCACTTACTATGTGACAGGCACATGCTATATACTTTACGAACATCTCGTTAAATCCTGACAACGACCCCATGGAGCAATTACCATTATAATCGCCATCTTACAGATAAGGACACTGAGGCTCCGTGAGGTTCCATATCTGGTACATGACAGAGCAGGGAATCAAGCCCAGAACTGCCCAGCTGTCTCCTAACTTCTGTGCCACTTCGATGTAAAATAGAATGATTTCATCTATAAATCAGACATCTGTTAATAGACACAACTAATGAGAAAATAAATACCTCACCACACCTCCATGTAGGAACTGGCTTTGGGTTAATTTGTGGAATTTCTGGTAGAGGGAGGCCAGTTGATGGAGACCTGGATAGGCGCAGGGACTGGTTCCCCAAGGGCCAGTTTCTCAAGCTGAGACGCACACACTTTTGAGACAAAGCAATGCATCTTCCTGGAGCATTAATTTTTCCTCAATGATAAGTAGTTTAAAATGATAATTTCCATTAAAACAAACATGGACATATTATGGAATGAATTTTAAAAGTCCCTTGAATTGTTAAATTAAAAAGTGAGACTTCTGGAAGCTTACCCTTTCTGGGAGAATTGCCCCAGTTTCTCTTGGGAGTCAGGCATTTCCTCCCTTCTGTGTTCAGGGTGTATAGACCCACAGCTGTAGGAGCAGAGGAGCCCTTGAAGTCTTAAGCAGATTCAGGGCGGGAAGACATTTCATTCTGGTGACATTTTGGAAGGTGGATGTGAAAAAAGCAAGACCAGAGGCAGAGGAAAATTTAGAGAGCCTGATAATAAGGGCAAAACACAGGTAAATGATGAAAAGCAACAGCCAGCGATTTCACACACAAACACACACACACACACAAACACACACACACACACAGGCTGCAAAATGAAGATGTAAAAGATTTAAAGGGCACATGTCCAAATATCACCCCTCTCCCCCTCCCCAGCTCCTCTCTTCTTCACATTAAAGGTTGGCCACATCTGTGTGAGCTTGGCCTGGTTTGCTCATTCAACCTGCCCTACACAGCAGAGCCCCTCCAGCTATGACCCTGACCAAACATTTTCACACCTTGGGCAGTTTGCCATGGTCATTTGGTCACAGCCAATTATGTTTCTGGGCAAGTCCTGAAGAAGTCTGAGATGTCTGCATAATGGTGCTCTCTATAGTCCGATAGGGACACGTGTTTGGAGAAAGAGGGTTTCATGAAGGAAAGGAATGTTTTATTTTTTTCTCCTTTTCAGCTGACGATTGTTGTTTCAGGATGTAATGACTTCCATTGGTGAGAGAGATTTATTACTCACTTCCTGGAGAAAGCAATTTTCTCTCAAGTGTGAACATTTAGACAGGGACATCCAAAAAAGTCACTGAATTTTTGCTTTTGTAGCTTGGAGGGAAAGAGAAATTTAAATCTGCCCAATTCCCCCTTCTCCTCAGGAATGAGCAGTGATGTGCGCTCCAAAACCACAAGGCAGAGGGGGGGCCCCTGTGCTCCTTCTCTGCAGTGAGAGTACAAGATCACCAGCTGCAGCAAACAGTCTCTGTAACCACAAACTAACACAAATTTTTCAGTGACTTTGGAAATCCATTGCAGCAAAGGCACAATAACACAACTAGCTACATAGCCCATCCTCCATCACATCCCAATGATGGCTCCAAAGATGTAGTTTTATTTTGTGATGCTTTTACTGAAGAGTGGCAAGGAGCTCTTAAGACCCCCTCGGCCTTCTTTTCTCACTCTGCCTCCCCTTCTGGGCAACTTCATCCATTCCTATTGCTCTCCTTATCATTTATGGGCAGATGAAGGACAAATCCATATCCACACCCAAATTTCTCTGCTGAACTCCAACCCACTCAACAACCACCTAACAGACATCTCCTCTCAGATTTCAGACTCCACAAGCCAAAGCCTGAGCTCATCATCTTCTCTCTCAACTGTGTTCATTCTGGTGTGTTCCATATTTCAATCACCAACGCCATTATCCACTCACTTACTCAAGCCAGAAATTCTGAGCAACCTATTTCTCTCTCTCTTAACACTCAATTCATTCAATTAATCATCAGTTCTGGGTGGTTCTAACTCTCAAGCAGTTCTAGAGGCTGTCTGGTTTACTTTTCTCCATCCCCCCCACCTCCACCACCACTCAACTGGTCTGTCTGCCCCCAGTCTTTTTCTCTATTTCTCTATCCTTATCTCCACACTCCTGCCAGAGGGAATATTCTAAAAAACATGTCCAGTCATACTACTCCCTTTAAAAGAAAAAATTCCTGGTGGATATCTATTAACCTAAAGAGAAAGCTCAAACACCTTAACATATTTTACAAGATACTTCACGAGCCCATCCTTTTTACCTCTCATCTTTCACATCTACCTTAACTCTACTACCAATCCAGACATACTAAGGCACTTGCAGCTCCCTAAAATTCTGTCTCTTGCCCCTAAGTCTTTGCACATCCTGTTTCCTTTGCCCAGAACAGTTTCTAGCATCTTCCTTGTAGCTAAACTCGAGCATACTGTCAGATTTCATACCAGGGCCCAGGACTAGAGTGAGTGCACGTGCACGACCCTAGTGAGAGTGGGTATCTCTCATTTTGCATCTCAGTGGGCATCTTACATTTTGCACCCCAGGTGCCTCTCTTGCCTCACCCTAGTTGCAGCCCTACATATACTGAATATCATTTCCTTCCTGAACCCTGCTATCTTCTTTCCTCAAAATGGATTGTGTGCCTCTCCCATGTCCTCCATTTGTATCCAGTATTCCCCCTTACTGTAGCATTTATTCTGATGTATTGTAATTGGTTTTTCACTTCTCTTTCCCATTAAACTACAGGTTCTTTGAGGGCAGGGACCTTGTATTAACTGTCCCTATCACAGTGCTTGCTATCTAGTAAGCAATTAATGTGTATTGCATGAATGAATTTATTTTCAGCCTTGTATGCCTCAGGTATGATGACATACCTGTAGAATCAAAGAAAGTTCAACTTGGGAGGGACCCCGTAAATCATCAGGTCAAACCCCTCACTTTACAAATGAAGAAGTTGAGGTCAAGAAGGTCAGGGAAAGGCTGTTTCTCAGAATGACATAAGTTGGAAAAACATCCTAGTATCTTATTTTTAGTACATATCAGTTGCCAGTGTAATGAAACATAAGCCATTCACCAATGACATTTAATGTTCAAGCCAAATAATGTAATATGTCAATCAAACTGATTTTATAACTACTTATAAAATAAAATAAATAAAGTTTTCATGAGATATTTTTCTCAAGTCAATATGTAAGTCCCCTCGCCCCCACAACCACCCACATTTCATAGTTGAAACAACTGGGAAAATGCTGGAAAGAATAGGTCGAGGTACAGCTAGAAAGAAGAGTGTTTACTAATTTGTGATACTATGTAACTAAGCAAGACCTTTCCCTCAACTTCTGGAGAGAAGGGGACAGATGGCACTGCCAGTCTCTTGGTCACTTCTCCTCTGTAAAGTTCTTAGAGCCATGACTACTGTAAGGAGTGGGGATTGTCATGAGTGTGTAATTAAGATGAGGAGTTTCATAGGTGGTACTTATTTCTGTATGTGAAAATATAGGTATTACATTAAGAATTAAATTTTTCATATTTGGAGCCCTCAAGCAAATAGACTAAGTATCATAAGTGATATATAAATATCACTTGATATGAAAATTTGTCAGGATTTTAAATTTAATATCAAACTCCCAACAAATCAAATTTGAATCTGTTTATTTTGTATTTATGAAAGATAGGGATGAGAATGGGGAAATACATGGGAAATATTTTTTAAAAATAAAACAGAATGCCGGGGGCAGGGGTAGAGGAGAATGCTGAACTGAGTACCTTCTCCAGGTGACACACCAGCACATTGCAAGGCCAGAATAAAAACTTCCTTATCAGCTGCTTCACTTGAAAATCTAAAAGCACAGAAGTCTTCTAGGTTTTGTTGCCTAAAGGTAAAAGATGACTGGCATTCTATCTTGTACAAAGGTAACAGTTAAAATGAGCTCATAACACTGATGTTTAGGACATGCTGGCAAAAACGTTATTTTGACTGACTATTATATGATTTGGAGAAAACCGTATCTAGCACGGCAGCTCTCCACCAAATTTTCCTCTGACAGAAAGTGTATAATAATTAAGGACCTTAGGGGCTTCTTATTTACTGACAATCCTCCTGTCCCATTTCCCACTCCCACCTTGAATCTCTCTGTAAAGACTTGAAACCAATGGTGTGCTGGTAAATATTTAACAACCAGTTTGCCAAGGGAAAAAAAAAAAAGCCATGATTTGTAGCATTTGCCAATTTCTGTGGTGTAAATACTCCCACCATGGCCAATTACAAGTTGCCAAGGCAACGTCACTGAATGCAGAGTTGGGAAAAGATGTGCACAGTCAGCTGCTAAAAGCCTGTAGGAGCCAGCTCCAGCTCACCGCTGCTGGAAACCCTGGGACTGCCTCATCGCAAGAGAATTCTTCAGTGTGGCTCCTGCCAGAGCAGGTCTTCAGGGCTTCCTTGCTTCTAACCCAAAGGCCTCTGTTATTAGTCATGATCAGCTAGTTTATGCTGCATAACAAATTAGCCCTGAAGTTTCAGTGGCTTAAACAACAAAAGTTTGTTTCATTCCTGATACACGTCCAGCCTGGGTCCACAAGAGGGAAGTACTCTGCTTATCAAAGTTACTCAGGTCTCAGACAGATGGAAGTTTCACCATCTGGAAAGCGCCGGTGGCAGTAAGGGAGAGCCTGGAGATTTGCACATGGGCTTTTCACCATCTCAGCTCACATTTCATTAGTCAGAACTAGTCTCATGGCCCCACCTAAAGGCAAGAGATTTGGCAAGTGTGAGGGAGCAGCTGGAAAGTTTGGTGAGTACCACTGTCTCATCACACCCACGATGATTTCAGCAGGTATCAATGTTTCTTGATGGTTCAGGACATAGCACCTTCAGGGGACCCAGGAGGGTTACAGGGAAATAAAGGACCTGTCTCTGGTTGCCTTGGGAAAATCAGAAGCTCAGCAAGAATCTTCAAATGACAACTTTCTTTTACTGTTAATAAATATTAATATGCCTAACCAATCATTCTTCTTTGACTAGGGAGGAGAGTTATGGCTCAAGAAACATCCCAGGAAGGCTTTACTCTCGTCCTCTTTGCCACACTTGAGAGACGCAGCAAGTTGTTATGAATTTGCTTGTCCAAACAATAAACTAGCAATTTGAGGTTTTTCTGCCCAGTTTAAAGCCCAGAGCCCATTTCCAGGAGCACAGAGCACTCCTGGGAGGAGGCGGCTCCTCAGGGTCTGTTTGAGACAGGGAAGCTCTGAGACTGGGGGCACTGTGGGCCCCCAGGGACTCTTGCCTGAAACCACAGCATTTCATTCCAGTTCACAGATGTGTATTTTGTACCCGGTGAGGACCAGGTGTAGAGGCTTCCCCTAGGCTTCTACAGAGGGAAGAGTATCAGCTTCCTCAAATTCTCCCACTTCTTCCTGTATCTCTTAGCTGATTAGACACAACATCACTTTAACTACCTCTGTTCTGAAGGCAAATGTCTATGAGTCTGGGGTTAGGAAAATACACCAAGATAGGTACCAAAAGAATGTGATTTCAAACCTAACGCGGCCGCTAATTAATTACGGGCACTTGGACGAGTCTCTTAATCTCAAGCGTCTCCATTCCCTCATCTGCAAATTGAAGGAGTTGGGCTAGAACTGTAGTTTTCACACTTTCTTTGTGAAGCCTTCAGGCACTGCTTTGCATAGGAGACAGGAGCTAGTGGGCAGACTCCATTCTAACTTCCAACCAGAGCAGATGCATTTTTTTATACATTAGATTTTACGGCAGATTTTGTTTTCGTTTTACAAAGAGGTGCCACTGCTTCATAAGCATTCTTAAGAAAATGTTTCTAATACTTTTTTTAAGTTTAAAAACCACTGGATTAATCTGACTACCTTGAGAGAGCTGCAGGAAATAACATAGACTAATAACACTTGTGTCCCAGGAAGTAAGGCTGCCTGATGGCTTGTGTGGCACTCCACAAGGACACCTCCCTTCCACACGTAGACTGTCAGCCAGGCTTCAGTCCTTCCACACTGTCCAGGCTTCTATTATTGCAGCCTGAGTTAAGCCTCTCCATGTAACCCTGCCAGCCTGTTATAAAGAAGCTCAGACCAAGTAAGCAATACGCAGAGTAAAGGCTAGTAGGACTTCCCCGAAATTAAGGTAAAAGACTGCAGCCTGCACGGAGAGCATGTGGTTTGGAATATTTCCACGGAATATTAAATCATACAAGAATTTTCACTCATCTTCATCTTGGAGGTCACAACATGACTTTCCTCTAATGAGTTCTTTATATTGGCAGCTCTGCTGTTTTTCTCCCTTCCTCCCCTGGTTCCTTACTTCCACCTCTACCCCCCTCCCCACCTTGCTAGGAGCGGCCCTCTCTCCTTTAGTCTCTGTGTGGGAACATGTGGTAATACTTTTCCTGATTGAGGCCTTGAGTTTGGTCTACACCTGTGCAGGCCTTCCAGCAATGGCTCAGCAGGCGTCGCAGCGAGGTCGTGCTCCAGCAGTGCTCCGTGCACACACTTGCTCTCACGTCCTTGCCGGCACGCCAGCGCCTCTCCTCCTTGCCTCAGGCACACACGGACCTCCAGATGTTGCTTCCAATATGCTGGTTTACTAGTCGAGGTTCCCGTGATGTATTCTTCAGAGTATGATATCCCACCCCAGGATGTTCCTCATGAAGCAGAGGGCTAACTTCCAAAAGCCAGCAGCCTCCAAGGGGAAAGAACGAGACAGAAAGAGTGAGAGAGAAAAAAAAGCAGAGGAAAGAAATACTTGGTACTGGGAACTTTTTCCATGGCAAGCACTATCCTGATTTAATCCTCTGAGGTCAATACAACTTGCGTCTTATAAATGAGAAAACTGAGGCTCAGAGAAGTCAAGTGACATGCTCAAGGTCACAAAGCATGTAGCAGAACCAAGATATAAAGACAGATTCTGATTTCAAGCTCCACATTCTCTCTGATTTACCAACCCTAATTCTTTGTTTTTGGAGATATCTACCATATCATAACTGTAATCCCAGGTACAGTACTAGGGGCCCTATAGGCATTCTCTCATTTTTACAATAGCCCAGCAAGGTAGGTTTTATTAGTCAGCTTACAGATTTTACAGAAATGGAACTCATAGATGGCTATGTTGCCCAGCATCACATAACCAAGTGCAGAAATGATTTTTGATGCTTTCGGCCCAAAATCTATTGGTTACTTTCCATGACTTTCAAGGATGAAAAGCTCCTCAGAGCTTTCCTTGCTTTCAGAATAAAAGTGAATCCTCATCTTAACACACTGGGCCCATCGTGATCTGGTTCCTGTCCACCTTTCTGCTGCTCCCTGACTGACAGCAATCTCTCCTACATTATGGAGCTCTTTTAGGTTTCTCAAGCTACTGTCTCAACCCTGTGTGCATCATATGTGCTGTTCCCTCTTCCCATCTTCATCTACCTTCACCTTCCTACAACTCAGCTTGTGGCTCCTTTTCTGGGAAGCAGCCTGCTTCCACAGGCCCCACTACCAACTGCCTCACCACAAAATCAGTTTGAATTGCCAGTCCTCTTGCTCTTACAGCGCCTTATGAATACCTAAACCAAAGTGCTGACCGCACTGTAGTGTAATGGTCCACTGACTTAGGTATCTGGCCACAACCAGACCCTACCTTCCTTGAAGATATGGAACATATATTAGGTCGCTTTGCATTCCCAAAGCTTACCATAATACCTAAAACAAAGGAGAGCTCAGAAAGCTTGTTGAATAAATGAAAGAATGAAAAAAACAAAGGGAAGGAAAGGGAAGGGGAAGGAAAGAGTGAGAGTAATGGCGGGGGGGGGGGGGGGGATGTTAAGGACTGAACCCAGGTCTTTCTGATTCTAAAAGAGACAAGACTTCTACCGTCTCATACTCAACCCAAGATGCTCCCCACTCTTTCAAAGATGTGATTCTACTCTCAGTCTCCCTTCTCTTCTTATTCAGACACTGAGAGCCTCATTGTCTGCTATGGCTTTCAAGGCAGCCCACCTGGCTCAGCTCATATCGCCAAGTAGCTCCCTTCTAGGATTTTCCAGAGTTCTCCATAAGACTTCTCTCCCCTGTGTATTTGTCTGTTTGAATCCTTATAAGTCATAGAGTTCATCTAATAAAAACAAACAGACAAAAAACAGTCTGGTACTACTAAAGGACAATAGCTTATAATGCCCTCTCCAAATAAATATTTTGAATAGGATTTTGAACCCAGAAAATGGCCTAATAGAACTTTTTGCATCTCAGATTAATTTATTTGTGGGATACATTTTTATACAGTCTATAGTATCTTCCTTTAAAAAAAAACAAACCAATGCTGTATATTTTAATAACAAACTGCCTTTAAATCACTTTCACTACATGTTTTCATATTATAAAAGTATTATGCATTTATTGTAGAAAGTTTATAGGTATAAACATGCAAAATGAAGAAAATAAAAATAACCCATAATCGTACCATCCAGAGATAATCACTCTTATTTTGGTATGTATCCTTCACTTTTATCTGTACATAAATAATTGTATAAGAATAGCTAATGTCTACTCCATAAATGCTGTGAGCTGGCACTATGTTAGGCACTTTACTTGGATTAATTTTAATCCTCAGAACGATCTCATGCGATTGGCACAATTATTATCTCCACTTAACATATGGGGAAATTGAGGCATGGAGAGGCTGACTTGCCCAAGGCCACACACATAGTAAGTGGTAGAGCTGAGATTTGAACTCAGGCAGCCTAACTCCTGAGTGCTTTTAGTCCCTAAGATATACTGCTTCACACACATGAGTAAACTTGAGATCAGACTGTACAAACTATGTTACTAACTTGCTTTTCTGTAGCTAATATACCCTGAATAATTTTCTTGTACTTTAATACCCTTCTTAAACATCATTTTAATAGGTGCATAATATTTCATCGTATTGGTGTACCATTATTAACCAATTTCCTATTGATAGACATTTAGATTCTTTTCCAACTTCTTATAAACACACTATAATGAATGAACAACATCATAACTGATTTTTTGTTTACAACTTAGAATTGAAATCACTGGGCCAAAAGGTAAGAAACTTACACATATCCACCACTCACACCCTCCAATGTCGCTCAGACATAAATGGAATATATCCTAGTAGTTGGTCATTAGAGATGCTGAGTAGAACAGCCTGCCCTCTGGGGCTTTTCTGCCAAGTTCTTCCCTATTCTTAGAGCTGGTCATAATAAATGGAGAGAAAAACATCCTAAGCCAGGCATGTGTTGTTGTCAAAGATTGTCCAGATACTTCTCCTTGGACCAGTGCCACCACCTGCTGCTTGGGTGCATGCCTCCTTCAGCCCTTCTCCTCTGTCAACGCCACATCAGAATGAGTTATCATTTGCAGTTCAGCAGTTGGTCTCATCAACATAGGGGCCCTTCCCATTTGGAATTCCTACCACAGGAAGGGCAGCAGGGAAGAGGAGGTGCAGAAAGTTCCCGGAGGAGGCATGTAAGACGGATCCCTAGAAGCTAACCTCCTGGTTTACCTCCAGAGCATCTCCATGAAGGATTCAGGAGAGAGGATAAGCAAAGCCACTCCTTAGAAGGTGGTGAACCTCAGGACAGGGAGACCATGTAAAATGAGCCGATGAGAAAAAAAATAAAGATAAATAGCAAATTATGTCTTAAATGTTTATTAAGGTGGTGAAGGTAGCTGGAGAATTCTTCATAAGCTAATTAAAATAAAGATGAATGAAATTTATAAAATAAGATATTAAGAAGGACTTTTAAAAAGAGTGCAGAAAATACAGACGAGGTGGCTGGTATCCTGTGAGTTTTCCTTCAAACCATTTTGTCATAAATTTTAAGCCTCCTCGTCTGGACACCACAAGTGAAGTGGTGTGTAAGTCTCTGACACATCCATTCAAGCATGTTTTATTGAGCCGCTAAAACCAACTAGTATTTACCAAGCACTTTATAGTTTGTAAAACTCTGTTCATACACATTATCACATCTTTCCTCTCAACAACCCTGTGGGACAATTACTATTACTTAGTTACTATTTGTGAGTTAACTGAAGCTAACAAACTTAAGATCATACAGTGTGATGGTTAATTTTATGTGTCAACTTGACTGGGTCATGAATGCCCAGATATTTGGTTAAACATTATTTCTGAATGTGTCGGTATGGGTGTTTCTAGAAGAGATTAACATTTGAATCAGTAGATTGAGTAAAGCAGATTGCCCTCCCCAATGTGGGTGGGCATCATCCAAACTGTTGAGGGTTTGAATAGAGCAAAAAGGCAGAGGAAGGAGAATCAGTACTCTCTGCCTGACTGTTTGAGCTGTGACATCAGTCTTCTGCCCTCAAACTGGGACTTACATTTGTTCCCCTGCTTCTCAGGACTTCAGACTTGGACTGGAACTACATATTCAGCTTCCATAATCATGAGACCCAATTCCTTATAATAAATGTCTTTAAAAAAATGTATATATATATATCTCTTCTACTGGTTCTGTTTCTTTGGAGAACCCTGACTAATACACATAGCTAGAGCTGGAATTTCAGTACAGGCCTCATGAGTTCAAACCCTCTGGCACCTACCAAGTGCTAGACCCTGCCAGCAAGGCAGACATGAAAGACCAGAGCCCTTGAAGAGAGTACGTGAAAGTCCAGTGGGGAGAAAACTGCCTTTTCTGTGCTCATGACCAAGGCCTCCAGCAATCGATAACCAGATAATAATCAATAAGCCCTGAGTTCTATGGTGTGCCTAGCAATGTGGAAACAAAAAGATAAATAAAAATGTCTGGAGGATTCTTCCCCTAAACATGCACCTTATTGAGACACATGAAACAATTACGGACAATGAAGTTTTTGATGTTGGCTAGAATAATTAATGAAGCTTTCCTAAAGGAGACAAGGCTTGATCTAAGAAAACCTTAGAGAGAAGGCATCATTTCAACAGCAGATCATGATGAACAAAGACATGGAAATAGCTGTGATGTTGTGGGGGGTGGGGGGGAAGTTATTCAAAGACAAGTTCAACTGGAATATAGTATATGTGTTAAAAAGAAGAAGAAAAAGGGGGTAGGTAGAATAAGACCAGATTATGGGGGAACACTTAGAAAGCAAACAAAATCCATCCCTTTAACAAAGATTCACTGAATGCCTTCTGTGTGTTAAGCCCTAGGGACAAATAAATATGAATAAAACATGGTATCTTCTCTTCGAAAGTAAGTTGCTCCCAGTCTTGGGAACTTGGATTCTGTACTGTAAGCAGTAGAGAGTTGTGAAAGTTTCTTGAGTAGGGGAGTGACAAAATGAAAATTTATCTCCACAGAGCTATAATCTCTTAACCAGCAGACAGAGAAGAAATAGGAAGGTAACAGAAATATTACGGACCTACCCACGGTGGCAGGGTGGTTATTAGGATAGTCTGTAGGGTGGGTTACAGGTAGTATTTTCAAAAAGAAATCTGTATGAAAGAATTCTGGTATGAGTGACAGGAACTAGCTTTCCTGGAAAGAATTCAATGTACAGAAAGATAAAAGGGGGCAGGGTATGAGGCAGGAGAAGCAAAATGGGAAGGAAGGATCCCAACATGAGAAGAAGGCATCATTTTCTGGAATCTAGACAAGGTAAAAACCAAGGAGTGGGGAAACAAGATAGAAACCCAAACACTAGGATACGGGCCAGGGACCTCAGAACCAGCAACAAGGCAAAAGCTGGGTGATTAGAATCAGAGCACAAAATCAGTCTAGTCCAAGAAGCATGACTGCCCATCCCTTGACCTGGGTCAGGGCTGAGCCTATGATGGAGATTAGGCTGACTTGTTGGAAATCCTAATGTGATTTAAGACCATGAGTCAAACCCGTTGTGATGCACATCTCTGAAATTTTCTAAGGGGAGCCTCTGTAATCTGGTTTAACACTAGCTATCAACCTTATATCTGGCCTGTTTTTATTTTAATACACTCTTGATTCCAATCATAGTGGTCTTGTCACTGTACCCACCCCAACTGACCAGTATACCACACCCACACACACACACGTGCACTTTTTCCTTTTTGAGGTTTTACCTATGCCAATTCTCTCACCTATTACGTTCTCTCTTCATCCAAGTCCTTTCCCACTCTTCTCTGAAATTGCCAGGGTTTGAGGACTCCTTTCTCTGAATCAGAGGACAGCTTCACCAGATCCTCCCATTGCTTAGCATCTTTATTGTCACAGCATGGAGAAGACTTTATAGGCCTGAATGTCGGTTACTCATTTTGGTTACTTCCACTTTAGACTTTGGTTCCAAGGGAAAGTCATTCTGAATTTCAACTTAGGAAATCTGAAGAATATTCATCCCTTCTCCTTTCTTGGGCTAAGAAAAAACTCTTTGAGTTCCCTAACATTGAGACAGCAGCAGCAGCAGAAAAAAAGATTCCAGTGGGGTTGAGAGGTCAGGAGAGGTGATAGAATATGGGAGGTTTCTAGCTAATGTGGCAGATGAACTAGAGTCATTAGTGGCTGCAATAAAATAGTGAGGAAAACAGCCATGAGTGTTTTATATGTATGAGTTGGTGTTTGTTTAGCAGAGACTTTCAGCACAAACATGTTATAAGTTACTGGTGAAATCTATTTATAAGGCCGGTAATAATCATACTGAAAATGAAAACCATAACGGCTACCATTTATTGATGTTTCTATGTGTCAAGTACTGTGATAGTGTTGACTTACAGAGGCTTCTTACACTCTGTGGTTGGTCCCATGGAGTACATGATATTTTTCAGTGTATTTGTGGGAATAATTACAGAAGCAAGAATCAGTAATTTTCTCTCATTTTTGGTGACTATATCCCTCTGCAACCATAATCAGAATTATTATTTTAATCAGAATCATGGTGACAATATGCAATTCGTGAGGAGGGGATGATTAACTCTTGATTTCAGAGCCACAACATTCTGGATTGGATACTTCAGCTGAACTTAAGTATTCTGAATTTCTGCAAAGCAAAGTGTCAGCACGCATATTTACCTCAGCTTGAATTCCAACCGGCAAAAATTAAGTCATGTAAAGTACTTGTCATCTTTTCAGACAAATACCTATTTTAAGGCTCCAATGAGAATGAAAGAGGTGAGTAAAGTGAAAAACGTATTCCACTTCACGTAAAACTAGGAACATTCTGAATTTTAACTTGCAAGGTTTGGAAAATATCTATTTCTTCTCCTTTCCTGGGCTGCTAAATAGAATTTAATAAGTATAAAACTTTTTTTATTACAGTTGTGGTTTTCAGATAGATTATTTTCAGAACAGACACTTTTACATCAGCATTTCAGTGGGCATTGGAAATGGAACTCATTGGGAAAGTCAGATTTTTCTTGTTTAAGGAAGTTTGACAGGAAGTTGACTATAAAAATCTTCCATTATTCTATATTGTCACTGGATATAAATGTGGGAGGTGGGGGGGAGTTGCAATTATAAAGGGGCTCTGAATCTAGTCAAAATCGGTTTCCCTTATAGAACCAAAGAAAATCCGAACAAGTTCCCCAGACGTCTCTCCATCTGGTTGCCACAACTAGTTTTTCTGTTCTGTAAACCTAAACCCCAGGACCTTCCTCCTTTTATTCTTCATGCTTTCCTCTTCTGCTCTTTCCCACTTCAAAATGCTCAAGAAATGCAATTCAGAGAGTCGTTATACTGCCAGCAGCCCACTCCATCTGTTTCTATCCACCACACCCCTCCTTAATATTTCTTAGTGCATTGTTCATTTCCCAAGGGCAACATAGGGCCCCATACACCAGGAAAAAGGAGTAAATCCAGGGTGTGGTTCTATTCAAATCTGCATTTTTATATCTATGCTGTTCCCCCAGTAAGTGATTTTGTACAGTTTGTTGCCTATTAATGTGTGACCTTTGACTAAAGGATTTCCTATGCTCTGCATATGTGCTCAGTATCCTTCTCATGTGGTAGATAATGTCTTTGATTGCAATGACATTTGTTCTATGCTTGGAAGATTTATTCAGTCTCACTCTCAGAAGATCCTTCTGTTGCATTTTTTGGCTTACACTAGTCTTCAAAGTCTTTTGGGGGGATTAGGGTAAAGGACATTACCTTTGGCTCTTCCTGAGAATATTCCTATGGTCATAGTTTTTAGAGATTCTACCACCTTCCATAGGTTCTCTCTTTTATATTCAAGTGTTTCTATCACTGGACAAGTTTAGTTCATTTTCAGTATGTACAAGCAAAGAGTAAATATCAATTTAAGAAAAAGAAATTCACAAAACTTATTTACATAAAAAATGATTCTTCCTAAAAGTTATAAATGCACATGAGGTTGCATAGGTTGAAGCAGAATTACCAGACATCCACCAACTCTTCAGACAGGAATTCCTAAATGTGGAGATAATCAATTTAAGAGGAAAGAGGTTACCTGTTGTACCATCATTTTGTTGTTTCGTTTTGAAAGCTGCCTTGTCTAGGATAGACATTCATTGAAAATAGATTATAATACTTATGTTTTACACTAGACACAATGAACAAGCTTCTCCTTACAAAAAACTTTAAAATTCTGACTAAAATTATATTTAAAAATATATTAAAATAGACTATTGAGCTGACAAGAATGTAAGGGAAATCTGCAGAGACAAAAAATAAAGTAAAAGCAGGAAACCAGGAAAGTAAGGAGCACCAGAGTGACCATAAGCTTCCATTCTATCAATCATGTCAGGAGTGGTGTGACTAGAGCTAATGCCTAAGGCCTACCCGAGGCAGGTCATCATAGCAGACCCTTACATAAAGCTCAAACCACAAAGGGGTACACCCTTGGTGACATAGAGAGCCTAAATTTATACATACATAAACCCCACTCCACACAGGGTGGCAGCAAAGAGACTTGCTTGTCCTCATCGTGGCAGAGGATGAGAACTAAATCTCTCCTGAGACTTCAAAACTACAAGCCTACCCTCACAAGTTTTTAGGTTTGTGATCCACAAAACTTCAAATCTAGAATTAGCATACACATGTTTTTGAGAGAAGGACAGCTTTAATTCAGGCCTTAAATATTTCATTAATATATACTCATAGAAAATAATAATAATAAAATGCACAAAGAAACTATACTCCATGAGTGAGACCAGAAGCAACAAAGATATATTCAGAAATGTGACACTCCAAATGGTAGAATTATTAATTAAGAATATAAAATAAGTATACTTACTATGTTAAATAAAAGATAATATTAAATAGATCAAGGAGTAAGACACTCAAAACAATGACCACATTTGAAAAAAAACCCAAAAAACACATAGACATACTAGGGCTGAAATTTAAAAAAAAAAAAAAAGAATGTTAAACAGCAAGTTAGATACAGATGAAGAGAAAATTAGTAATTAGAAGATAAATCTGAATGAATTACAGAAAATTCCGTACAGAGAAATAAAGATATGGAAAATATAAGGGAAGTAATACATGTGAGGTTAGGATAACAAGGTCAAATATACATCTTGAAGTTTCAAATGAAAACAATAGAAAAAAAATAGATGACAGGATATATATGAAGACATAACAGCTAAGAAAATTTCCAGAATTTATTAATGATATTAGTTGTCAGATTCAGGAAGCAGAATGAATCCCAAGCAGGGTAAATAAAAAGCGATCCATAACTAGCTACGTCATAGTGAAACCGTAGAAAACCCAAGATGAGGAGAAGATCCTGATAAAACCAGAGAGAACATAATGGCTACACACCAAGAAACAACAAATAAACTTACTGCTGACTTGTCAGCAACCATGGAAGCCAGAAAATTGAAGACTAATTTCTTCAACATTCTGAAAGAAACTAATTAACAGCTTCGAATTGTAAGCCAAATGAAATTATCTTTTAAGAACTTAGTAACATCAAGATTTTTCATACAAATAAAACCTAACATATTTTATCTCCAACACATTATCTACCTCAAGTCAATTATAAGGGTTGAACTGCACAAAAAAGGGAAATTATACAAAAGGAAAGGTCTGAAATGGGAAAGGAAATGACAGGCAAAGAATAACCCATATAGTGAGTGAATCCAAGCATCTAAGCAAACATTGACTATCTTGTTGCGGAGAGGATAAAATAGAATGAAATCCTGGCCAGCAGTAGTGTACAAACGACAAGGGGGTGATGGAATTTGAAGTGGTCTAACGTCCTTGTTTTGTTTGGGAGGAGACTGTGATAATTTAAGTATGCATGTTGAAATTTCTAAGGTAAACTTCAAAAGAATATAAATGGAGTGTATAACTTGTAAATTAGTAGAGGGTAAAAAATAAATAATAAACAAAAGCCTCAGCAAATAAAAATATAAAAATAAAATGGCAAGAAAGGAGGAAAAAGCACAGATAACTAAAAAAGCAGAAAAAAGAGAAAGTAGAAAATATTAAGGTAGAAATAAATCCAAATAAATTGGCAATAATACTAATCAGTGTATATGCTCTAAAATTTAAAGACTTCTAGACTGAATTTTTTTAAATGATTATTTGCTAGTAAATAAAACGATACAGAAATACTGAAAAGGATGAAAATAGATAAGTCAGGGAAACACTTTCCAAAAGAAAGTTTGAGTAGCCTTATTAATATCAAAAATAAGAGACTTTAAGGCAAAAATCCTTCTTCAGAAACAACAGAATTACTACACAATGACAGAAAGTTGCATATCACTAACAAGACAAAATAGTTCTAAAGTTGTATGAATCGAATGACACAGCTTCAACAGACAGAGAACAAAATTTGATAAAACTTCAAGGATGAATGTATAAGTCTCCCTTCAAGGACAGAGATTTTAATAGCTTTTTAAATAATTGAAAGATTAGCTAAGCAAAAAATCAGTAGGAATATTGAAAAAATGAAACTAGCTCAAACTTATATCTTTACACAGGACATTGCTTCCATCAATTAGGGATACTCATTCATTTTAAGTACACATAAAGCATTTACAAAAGTTTAGCACAGACTTGGGCATAAAATATGTGTCAATAGATTTCGAAGAATAAACATCATTCAGAACAAATTAATCATAATACAATTAAGTTAAAAATGAATATTAAAGAGATAACTAGAAAAAAATCCACACATTTGGGAACATAAAATCACATTTCTAACAACTTATGGGTCAAAAAGAAATGACAATGAAAATTAGAAAATTTAAAGCAACAGCAATAATAAAATACTACTTTTCAAAACTTATAAAACTAAAATAGCACTTGGAAATATGAGGGCTTAAATGATTATCTTAGCAAAGAAAAAGTTACGTACTAAAATTAACATACTAAACATCCAACTTTATAAATTTGAAAATAACAGAATATAACAGAAAATAGAAGGAAATAAAAATAAGAGCAAAAGACAATAAAATACAAAACATACAATAGAGAGGATCAAAAAGCCCAAAATTGTTCTTAGAAAAGACTAATAAACTTGGCAAATCTCTGGAAAGATTGCTCAGGAAAAGAGAAAGGCACACACACACCCCCTTCAGAATGAAACGGGAGAATAATTATGTGACATTGATGATAAAAATGATAATGGGAGAATATTATAGCAACTTTATATCATTAATTTTAAAACAAAAGAAATGGAAAAAATATTGAGAAAAGTATAACCGGTTAAAACTAACTGAAGAAAACTAGAAAACCTGAATAACGTTAAAGTCATCAAGGAAAGCAAATCAGTACTTAAACATTTTTTACAAAAAACAAAATGAAACGAAAACCTGGCACATAAAGTTTTGTAGGTGATCCCTCCCAAACAATGTAGGAACTGATAATTCCAATCTTAATCAAACCCCATCAGCTAACAGAAAAAGAGGGAACACTGCCCAATCCATTTTACAAGCTAGTATAACTTTTTTACCAAAACAAAACCAGGACAGTATCAAAAAGAAAATTCCAAGTGAATTTCCTTCATAGAGATAATCTTAATTTCACTTAGGCAAAGAGAAGGATTGGGTAGAATTTAACTTAAAAGAATTAAAATATTTACTAAATGTAACAATGTATAAAAATGCCAAGGAATTTTCTTTTCAGTAATGAGCAAAGAAAAGCACTAAAATCAGAGGGCCTAGAGTTTTGCCTCAGTAGAGATTCTCTATCCGCCTGGAAGAACGACTCACGGCCTCTAATTCCTGACAGCAGTAGGTGAATAGACCATGTGGGACCTCCTCTATGACACATCCCGTAAAACTTCATACACGTCCTTAGCCATCTTAAGTTGCCACTATAGACAAAGCACCTTAGTAATAACCTTATTATTCTTCAAGGAATTCTGTAGTCAAAAATGAGATGTGAAAGAGCTTAAGAATGTGCCACACAAATGGGAGGTGGTAACATGCTTATCAAGTGTCCCAGTCACTTTTCTGTGGCAATGTGTTTTAATGAGAGGTGAAACACCCCAGAGAACAAGGAGTTGGAAGAGAAATGAGGGCAGAGAGGAAAATAGATGGTCAATAGAAGTTGGTACAGTCTTGGAAGTGGGGCAATGGAGTGTGGTGGGAAAAAACGGACAGCCGTGAAAATAGACTATTGTGCGTGGTGTCAATCCTTGGTGGTACCAAGGAGCCAAAGTAAAAATTTAAGCTGTTAACTGAATTCTAAGCCACATAAGAGTAGGAATAGCATCCACCATGTTCTGAGCATAGCACATAGTAGACATTCAACAAACTTCATTGAATGAATGAATAGCTGACAAAATATTAGCAGGCTAGAAGGAACCATACAGTATTGGATTACAGTGGTAAACATCAGTGTGAACTCATGTTTACCTTAACATAGACATGAATTGATATATATAGAAACAATTATGTGTGTATATGTGTGTATACCTGGGTTATTTCTTAATTCCGTCTGCTAAGAGGTCCTAGAAACCTAAGACACTCCAGTAGCCACAAGCATGCCCAGCACCCAGATCTGGGTATTTTGGGTTTATTTTTTTAAAGATTTTGTTTTTCCTTCTCCTCCCCAAAGGCCCCCACTACATGGTTGTATATTTTAGTTGTGAGTCCTTCTAGTTGTGTTATGTGGGATGCCTCCTCAGCATGGCTCGATGAGTGGTGCTAGGTCCATGCGCAGGATCCCAACCCGTGGGCCGCCAAAGCAGAGCATGCAAACTTAACCCCTCAGCCCCGGGCTGGCCCCAAGATCTGGGTTTTTAATACCACTCTCCAATAAAAGGAACCAAGGCTCTTTGGAGTAATGGCTGATTCTAGGGCTGGGGCTGGGGAATATGCAACATGAGCCTGGAGCATCTGTAGTGCCAGAAAGTAAAATGCTAAAAAAAATAGCAAAACAATGAGGGAATACATCAAGGGAAAACAGGAGTCAACTGAAAGAACTCCCAATGGTCACAACTGGAACAACTGAGCTAAGCGACAAAATAAAGTAGTACTGGATTATAACTCAAAGGATAAAATGAATATTCATGAGTCCTCACTGATATAAATGATTGATTGAATAAATAAATAAGGGGAGACGAGAAAATATCTGACACAGAAGAATTCGAAATATTTACATAGATACTGCTCCCCTCAAGGAGGTAGAGCGTAACTCCCCATATCTTAAGTGTGGGCTGCACATAGTGACTTCCTTACAAAAAATATAGTGTGGAAAGTTGGTAGCAGTGTGTGTGGGAGGGTACTTTGTAGTGGAGAAACCTGCAAACACTGCCTCTGCCAGGTGATCAAGCTTGCCATCCTCAATGGTAAGTCATGTTGGTAGCATGCACCCTTAGTGTGATGTGATGAGATTCTCCTGAATGGCACTTCATGTCCTTGGTCTTTCTCCCCAGTCCTGTAACCCCAGTCTAAGCATAAGAAAACATCAGACAAACTGAAATTGAGGGACATTCTACAAAATACCTTACCACCTCAAACTGCGAAGGTCATCAGAAACAAGGAAAGTTTGAAAAATTGTCACAGTTTAGAAGAGCCTGAGGAGACATGACAACTAAATGCAATGCAGTGTCCTGGAAAGGGTTCTGGAGCAGAAAAAGGACATCAGCTGAAAACTACTAGTTAATGATAGCATGTCAGTATTGCTTCATCAGTTGTGACAAATTGGCCATACTAATTTAAGATGCTAACAATGGGGGAATCCGGGTCCAGCGTATATGGAGTCTCTGTGTACTATCCTTGCAACTTTTCTGTAAATCTAAAACTACTACTCTAAAATAAAAACTTTATTTAAAAAATAAAGTTTATCAAGGGCGTAGTATGTGCCGTGAACTGTTCTAAGTAGTTATATCTACTAACTACTTTAATCTTCACAACAACCTTGTAGTGCAAACATTTTTATCCCATTTCATAAAGCAGCTGAAGCAAAGAGGGGTTAAATAATTTGCTCACGGTTGTCACACAGCCAGCAGGGGGTGGAGCAGGGAATTGAACCCAAGAGAAAGAATTTTGTCTTAGTGCAAGATGATCTCTGGAAGTGCCTCTTAGCACCACGATTGGATTCTCTGATTTTTAATAACCCTCTCTTGTGTTGAGGAAGGAGTATATGGCAAGTTAAAAAGCTAATACTGAGGAGTTTGGGGAACCATGATAACAGATAGATTAATAGGGTTTCAGACTTCTACCAGAGTGAAGGGGGAGAGAGAAGAGATTATGGGCATAAATGTGAGTAACTTAAGCTTTATAAAAACAATTTCAATAAAATGAGGAATCTACTTAGCGTAATAAATTGGCAATGGTTATTACCCAAAAGTATCGTAGAGAAAAATGGCTACACTCTAAAGGATTAAGACATCTGGCTCAGGTGGAGTGCATGCCATTATGCAAAAATAATCATAAAAGTTTTAAAATGTGGATGATTGACGAATTGTATAAGTTGATTGTGAACAAAAATAGAAGCCTAGAGATTATAGCCAGCCTAAGGGAAAAAAACTATGGCAGCATAAAGAAGGTACTGCTAAGCACAAAAGAAAAAGTGAAGCACAACCATGAAAGCATAGCAGACAAAGAATGAGGCTTGGTTTTGTTTAATATAGCAGAGACTTAAAATATAAGAAAGAGTCAATGAAGCCATGATTTTGGTCAGCGAAGCTCGAAACGGTGGGCCCCGTACAGGAAACGGTGGAAGACCTGAATAGATCCATTCAGAAATGGAGTGAGGCAGAGGAAGAGGCCTCCAACGTGACCTTTAGAGGTGGTATTTGTTCTGCTGATTGACTTGAGCATTGGTGGAAATTATTTTACTTTTGAATGAATCTTTTCTTATGATCTTCCTTTTCTTCCTATTGTCTGACTCCAAGTATTTCTTTTTCTTCATATTCTTTCCTTATATCCATATATATCAACCATAATGTGGAGTTTTCATTGTAAATTTTCTAAGAATGTATATTCAAAAGGGGATAGAAATGCAGTGTAGGAACTTTTCCTTAATATCAGAGAATCCCTCCTCTTTTTTCAAACTGACATCTTCACAAAACATAGTTAAAGTAGATTTCAGTAGGATGATTTCCTTCCTATTATATTCTCACTAGAAAAAAAATCCTTAGGTTTCAATGAAATCCCCTCTTAAAATTCTTAAAAACATAAAAGATGACAGTGTCATTTCATTATACTTCATATAGAAGCCAATGCTTATCGATATCTAAAAAAAGATGTCAAATAAAATGCACATAATAAAAACCTTGTATTTTAATAGACATGACTTTTAAAAGAATTCACCACTCAAACTATAGGAAATATACTTTTTAAAAAATGTACTCTTAAAGATCAGTATATTATTATTCAGTGTTCTCCAGAGAAACATAAACAATATGATAGCTGGATACATATAAAGAAAGAGATTTATTATGAGGGATGGCTCACAAGATTAGAGAGGCTGAGAAGTCCCACGATCTGCTGTCTGCAAGCTGGAGGCCCAGGAAAGCCAGTGGTGTAGTTTCACTTCAAACGCTGAGGCCTGAGAAGCAGGGGAGCCGATGGTGTAAGTCCCAGTCTGAGTACAAAGGATTGAAAACCAGGAGGACCAGTGTCCCAGGGCAGGAGAAGCTGGATGTCCCAGTTCAAGCAGAGAGCAAATTTGCCCTTCGTCTGACTTTTTGTTCTATTCAAGCCCTCAACAATTGGGTGATGCCTACCGCATTGGTGAAGGCAATCTTTCCTCAGTCTGCTGATTCAAATGCTAATCTCTTCCAGAAACAGCCTCACAGACACACCTAGAAACATTTTACCAGCTATCTGGGCCTCCCTTAGCCCAGTCAAGTTGACACAGAAAATCAAACATCACAATTAGTTTGACCCCAAAACAGTAAGAAAAATTACCTGCCTAGGAACTGCATGCAAATGAACATAGCTGCTACTTTTCAAAGGCTTTAAAGTAAAGCAGCTAACCACACTGACCTCTTCGTCCCTACATCCAGCAAGCATTTCAAGTCTTTCTTTCCTGACCTCTCAGCAGCATTCAGGATTGCTGGACACTCCTCATTCTGGAAATACCCTTACCCTTTGGTTCCAGTGGTATGACTCCCACCAAGATTTCCTCCTCCCTCTCCAGCCACACATCTGCTCGCAGGCCTATCCTCTTCCTCTCAGCCATTGACTGTTGGACTCCTAAGCTCAGCCATAGGCCCTGCTCACAGGGTGGTCTCTCCAGGCAAACTCATCCACTCAGGCTCGATTGCTACATATGTGCAGATGACTCACCCATGTCCACCCCTGCTCTGAGCACTGGGCCCACATATCCAATTGCCTCCTTTACATGTTTGCATGTCTCAAGGGTACACAAACTAAATGTGTCTAAAACCAAAGTCATAATTTCCTCACCTGCCCACCCCCGGACCCTTCTTCTGCTGTTCCCTATCTTTATAAATAAGAACACCAATGGACCAGTGAAATAAAATGGCATTTATTCAGATATATTCATTTCCTTTTAGAGAGAGGGATATGGTATAAAATAATATATTTGGATGGCAAAAGAAAGTACATTAAAAGTTATTGGATTAAAAAAAAGAAGTTATTGGATAAACAAATGATCTAAGAGTTTGAAATATAAGAGGAAATACAGCAGCTTCGTCCCATTGACTGATACCCATTCTTAGTAAGTGGAACAGTCTTGATTTGCGTTTGTTCCACACCAGAATGTTACACAAAAATTAGAAGCCAGCAAAAGCAAAATTAATTCATGGAAACATGGATTGGCATACCAGATAGAAAAAGGTAACTGCGCAGAGTTGCATTTAGTATTTACAAGATCGCAGTCAGAGACAAGCTTCCTTGAGTCATTCAGATATCTTCCTAGTAGCACCCTGTACTTTTTTAGGGAGGTTGAGGGTCAGGCTGGGAAAGAGAAAGAGAGAAGTTGAGAGAGGAAAGGTAAGAAAAGCAGTGGACACCACTCCTTGTCTAAACCATCACATATAACACTCCCAGTTCCTCAAAGCCCTGTTACCAGTCGACTTCTCTCCCCAAAAGATTGCTTCATGGTTTGGCACCGAAATGATTTGATATAGGTTCACCTCCACCATAGCTTTTGAACCTTGTACACAATAAAAAGAAAGTTATTATTTAACATAGCTTAAATTTATAAGTAACAGACATCTGATAAAACATTAAGAAATCAAACATTTAGCTAAGCATTTAGAGAAATGACTTACCATGAGTTATGGATTTTGAAATAGTCCCCAAAGGATTTACAGCAAATCCCTTCACTGAAGACGTTTAAAATTAGATTCAAAGAAAAACTTGAGTGAGAGAATACTAGAGTGAAAACTCCCACAGTAACAAATATGAAACAGATGAATTTTAGCTTTTTCTATTTTTAATATATACAACTGTTATTTTTCTGATTCATTAAAAAGTTGATTTGGTATTCTAAGTTCTTGGCCACAAACAACATAAAATAACATAAAAATTAAATCAACAGCACTAATTATGGTTTCAGAGACCTACAGATATATGACAAGATATTCAAGGCCAAAACTGTAAACTCCAAATATTGTTTTTATCATTGACCAAAACAGGGGGTTTTTAGAAATGATCTACTCCCAGGCTCCCCACAATTCACTGGGGATTATGAATGGCGAGCCTGCAGCTGATTTTAATTGCCACGATGATGCATAGGGAGAGATGTGATAGCTGGAGTAACAGGCTTCTAAACAATGAGGGGCTTTAAAGATTAAAGTCAACACTTTAAATTGCACTCACGACTGAATAGGAAGCTAATGCTGACCATAGAATGCAGGTGTAATATTCTCCATATGTTTTGGACCTGGTAGCTGAAAGAGATCGAGCCCTCAGCATCAAACACAATAAAAATGCAAGGATGGTGTATTATAACACTCTATCTGGAAGGTTAGAAACACAAAGATCCTGGTAGTAAATAACACAAACATATAGTGAAAGGCGTTCTTAGGTGTAGGATGCCAATCTGAGAAATCAGTGGATATCTGTGAGGCCTTCTTAGCCAAAGGCAAGTGGGTTGCTGCAGCTGAATATACTTCAGATACCTGACATCTTGGCCCAGTAGTGAACTGTGCATAGCTCCTGGTGTTAGCTGATAAGAGTGGAAATACTGGACACATCAATAGTTGGCTTGACCCTTTCAGGTATGAGAAATAATGCCTCAGACTTCACCGTGTTATAAAAGGTCACCGAACACTGTACGGTTAAAAAATAAAACTTGAAAAAATAGCTTATTCAGTAATCATAGTCTCCTACAGTAAAGCACATTCCTAAAAGTAGACAATCCTTGGTGAGCTAAATAATATTAAATGCAAAATCTTACTAGAAAAACTAAATCAAACAAACTAGGACTAACCTTGCCAATGTGAAAGAAAATTCTCCAAATAGTATAGTTTTGTTTTAGCCACTGACATATGGGAAAATTTATGTAGTAAAGTATATGCTTATAAAGTTTCAACTTATATTTAGTGGGGGAAACAATTTATTACACCAAAAAAGCATAAATGTATGACAGATGGTAAAGCTTTTTTTTTTCTATTCTTGGCAGGGTCTCTTGTTAGCTGAATGGGTTTCGCTTCTTAAAACTATGAACATTGTCATTCACACCTATTTTCTGAAATTAAACAGACCGATTCTGTGATGAAACCTATAAATTTGGTTACTATACAATGTCTTCCCATTTTTTATCATAAATTATCTAGAGTACCACTTTCCCTAGAATAATGAAATAGGCAAAACAGGAAAAAAATTCTGTAATAAAACCTTTATTTTAAATTCTCTAAATCAATTTTGGAAAACCTTCTATATTTAAATTTATTTTAGTAGAACTTTACAAAGGAAACTATAAAAGATTATACTAGAAGTGCATTCTTTCATCCTCAAGCCTTTATTTTTGACTTTTAAAATGTTCAATTCCTTTAAATCATTTGCTAAATTATAATTTATGTACATAGATTTCTAGCAATGGCTCTCATTTCATTTTCTGAAAAATGGACCAAAGTTTTCATAAGTATATGTGACATAAGGAGACTAGTTTACTGTATTACTTTAATATGCAAACCACTTATTTAAAGTAAGAAATTTATTTACTCGATAAAGAAGTAAAAGAATGTACTGTTTAAGCAGGTAGAAGGTAAGGTAAAGGGTGCGATTGGGTGGGTAAAACTAGATACAGTCTCCCGAAGGGCAGGAATTAGATCTTGGTGCCTCTCACAGTAGACAGCTTTGTGTCTTGCCTACTTGGAAGTAACAAGGTTGTTTTCTCAGGCCATTGTGGGAAGGCTGGCTACTGTTAGATTTATTAAAAGCTTGTTTTCAAATGAAAATTATCAAAAATGTTAGCAGCTGGCCCTGTGACTGAGTGGTTATGTTCACATGTTCCACTTCAGTGTCCCAGGGTTTACCAGTTCAGATCCCGGGCGAGGACCTACACACTGCTCAAGCCATGTTGTGGTGGTGTCCCACATAGAAGAACAAGAATGACTTACAACTGGGATATATAACTATGCCCAGTGGCTTTGGGGATTTTTTTTTTTAAAAAAAGGAAGACTGGCAACAGATGTTAGCTCAGGGCCAATCTTCCAGAAAAAAAAACTACTCTAAAAGGAAAAAAAAGGGTCCTGCCCAGTGGCACAGCAGTTAAGTTCACACATTCCACTTCAGTGGCCAGGGGTTCACCAGTCTGAATCCCGGCTGTGGACCTATGCACCCCTTGGCAAGCCATGCTGTGGTAGGAGTCCCACATATAAAGTAGAGGAAGATGGGCACAGATGTTAGCTCAGGGCCAGTCTTCCTTAGCAAAAAGAAAAGGATTGGCAGTGGATGTTAGCTCAGAGCTAATCTTCCTCAAAAAAAAAAAAGAAAAATGTTGGAGTAGTTAGGGTATAACTACTAAAGCTATAGAAAACCCCAATATTTCAGCAGCTTAAGAAAATAACTACTCATGTCCACTTAATAGTCCCAAGCAAATGCCTTTGGTGGAGAAAGCAGGGAGAAATTTGGGGATAGAGAGACTTTGGAACCTCTGAGCCACAGCAATCGTTCAGAGATTGAAAGCTTTCATTGTCACCTCAATATCCAGCAAACAGGGGAAGAGCATGAATAATGCTTGGGAGACATTTTTTAAGGGATGTGCTCATGTCCCATTGGCTAGAACTCAGTCACATGTTCCCATCTAAGGATAAGGAAGGCTGAAAACTGCTGTCTTACTCTCATAGTAGGAGGAAAGAGAATTAAATGTTCCATGAACAGCTAGTCAGTTTTTGCCACAATAAATGTCACAAACATTTTATTGCTGCCAAAATTGGGTTGGACAGCTGTCACTTATAAGACATAGCTAGTGACACTTTCTCTGCAATTTTAAAATAACACAATTTTACTTTTTTCTCCTTACTCCATTTTTTCTTGTTTCTCTTTTTTATCTGCAACCTGTTTTATTAATCACCTGCCAGTAATTTGGCTGAACTGATTGTACATAGTATGGTTTATTTTATTTTATTTTTATTTTTATTTATTTTTTTGCCGAGGAAGACTGGCCCTGAGCTAACATCCATGCCTATCTTCCTCTACTTTATATGTGGGACCCCTCCCACAGCATGGCTTGCCAAGCGGTGCCATGTCTGCACCTGGGATCCGAAGCAGCTAACCCCGGGCCACCAAAGCAGAACGTGGGAACTTAACTGCTGTGCCAACGGGCTGGTCCAGTGTATGTTTTATTTTGAAATATGCATTCACATTCAAGAAGAAAGAAAATTAGTAACATAGTATGACATGCATAAACATCTAGTTAAATTTTTTATAAAACATAACTGGAAGGCCAACAAACTTTTTACAGCTTTTCTAATAAAAACGCAGGACTTTTTTCCCAGTTTAAACCTATGGGAAGAATTTTGATCAAAATTCAGAATGATGTAAGCAATGTTTGCTTATTTTCTTTGTCTGAAAGAGATTTATCTTTATAGTCAAGCCATAATCGAACAACAATTTTCATCTTATAAAGAAAATTTTACTGAAGAGCAAAATTTTGGGGAAAATTCTATCGTAATGAATCAGTGGCAGCCTAGATGGTTGCTATGGAGACCCTCAGGAAAATCTCTTTCTGGCATGATCCCTCTGGCATCACTATGCATCAGACTTTTTATTCTTACGACAAGAAAGGAGGGCTTCAAGATGCGACTTGTGACTAGACTGCATGGATCTATTTCCCCCTCAGAAGATAAAATGTACATATTGCAACAAGAAAGGAAAAGTGGAAATTTTTGTAAATTTCCTGTGAAAAGACTGTCTCTAGAAATTATACTTTCTCTTTGATATCTATATTAAAGAATAAGGGTGGGAGGAGAAACTTTCCCTTCATTGTCCAAATTATGAACAAGAGTTGAGAAGCATCATCATCTTTAAACCCGCTCCCCAAATGAAGTAAGATAGTAGTGAGTGGATATCACCATCCCCTCACACATGGTTTCTTCCCCAAAGAAGGCAACAAGAAGGGTTCCTGCCGCCCGGTGGCGCAGCGGTTAAGTTTGCACGTTCCACTTCGACGGTCCAGGGTTCACTGGTCAGATCCCGGTGCAGACGTGGCACCGCTCGGCAAGCCATGATGTGGCAGGCATCCCACATATAAAGTAGAGGAAGATGGGCACAGATGTTAGCTCAGGGCCAGTCTTCCTCAGCAAAAAGAGGAGGATTGGCGACAGATGTTAGCTCAGGGTTAATCTTCCTCAAAAAAATAAAAAATAGGGGCCGGCTCCGTGGCCAAGTGGTTACGTTCGCGCGCTCCGCTGCGGCGGCCCGGGGTTTGGATCCTGGGTGCGGACATGGCACCGCTTGTCAGGCCACGTTGAGGCGGCGTCCCACATCCCACAACTGGAAGGGCCTGCAACTAAGATATACAACTGTGTTTGGGGAGGGGGCGGGGGGTTAGGGAGATAAAGCAGGAAAAAAAAAATGATTGGCAACAGTTGTTAGCCCAGGTGCCAATCTTTAAAAATAAATAAATAAATAAATAAATAGAAATTTTAAAAAAAGGGTTAGAACACCTTCTCCCTGAGGAAGGTCACCTGGCAGGTTGTGCTGAGTGACATGAAGTTGCAGGTCACACGCATCACCTCAGCGATCCCTGGCCCATTGGGATAATGAAAGCATCTCACGTGGAGGCAAAGTGCAAGGCTGGGGGGAATAGTTAAGCACTGCATTAACCACTAAAGAGGGCAGAACACCTTTGGTCAAGCTCTGCTGGGGCACCTCAAATGTGTCTCATTGCAATAAAACATAAATAAATCTAGCCCCAATTGGGTGGCATCTCTCATTTTGGTGGTCTAAAGGAGTAGGGGTACACAGTAGTGTAGAGGTCAAGCACACTGCATTTGGGGCTCAGATAACCCTGGATTCTAACCCCGGTGCCATCAGTCATACACTGTGGGACATGGAATAAGGTGGTTGTAAGAATTAAACAACATAACTATGTAGAGGATATAATCAGGACTCAAAAACAAGAGTTGTTGTTATTAGCATTATTACTATTATTATCATCATTATTATTTGGGGGACTCTGACTAGGATATTTTAGATATTGGGGAGTGTGGGGTGGGAAAAAGACTCTACTTACCTGTGGAGGACAGCTTAAAAGAACTGGGGCTGATTAGGCAGAGAAGATTTAGAAAAACACGAATCCCGCCTACCATTATATAAAGGGTCTCTTGGAGGAGAGATTGGACTTGTTTAGTAAGGCCCTGCGAGGCAGAAGCAAGACCAAAGCAGAGAATGGAGGTAGGGGAGACAGATTCGGCTTCACTAAGGGGGCATTTGGGGTAGATTAGAGCAGATGAGAATACCGGATGGGCTGTCCCTTGAGGGGCCCGCTTCTCTATTCTAGGTTACCTAGGATGGATTAAATCTTGGTGGAGAAGTCGTGGATGGGATTTTTTGAGTTTCTAGACAATGCTTTTGACCAAGGAAGGTCCAAGAAGCAGCAGAGGGTCGGAGTAAAGGAAAGTAGCCAGACCAGCTCGAGACCAGTCTCATCTTGTCTTCCTCCACTTGCACAGTTCTGCTGGAAAATCCTAAAATTTAACGAGGGAGAGTAGGAGTCCCGCGCGCGAGTTACCACGCGCTCAGAAACTTGGTTGCTATGGCGACGGAAGCGGTTTACCTAAGGATTCAAACCAGGCTTGGGGGAGGGGAACCGAATTCGTTTAGGAACTGGGCGTGGCTTCGGTTACTACGGCAGCGGGGACGCTTAGTCCTGGCCTGAGCCCAGGTAGAGACCAATGCTCCTCCCGTCCCTTGCATGGCACCCAAGAAAGAGAAAAGCGGGTCGGCGAGCACGAATTCTAAGATATGGGAACCCTCGCTCATCGCTGCACACTTCAATCAGGTGAGCCCAGAGCCCCGTGAGTCCTCCCTGCCCCCCGACCAGGCCAAAGCCGGCCAGACCCTCCAGGCAACGCCGCCAGGCTCGCCCTCTCTTCCAGACGCCACCGCTGCCCCCTCCGAAAACCGTCCTTGCTGCCGCTCTCCCAGGCCTGGTCGTTCCCCTCTTAAAACGACCCAGGGTCCCACCCGCAGGGAGTGCTTGATTAACAAATACGCGTTTAGGGAAGAGGGAAGGGGCTGCCTGGGGAGTCTGCGATTTCAAAGGGTGGACAAAGCTTTGTAGTGGGGAAGAGAGGAGGTGTCGCTCTGACGCTTCAGGATCCTCTTCAGTGAAGTGGCCCAGATGACACTCCAAAGCTGTACTGGAGTTGTCTTTATGAACTGTTCACTTCTTCCTGACATCTTATGAAGAACAGAACTCGTGTTGAATCATCTGTAGCCTAGCCCGGGGTAAGGCTTCAATAAACGCTGTGTGAAAACAGACATGGAGTGCTTAAGGTATCAACCTATGTAATACAAGTGAGCCTTCTACCGATAGGAAAGGATGACTTTCTTACACAATGCCCTCATACCACAATATCAAAGTTTTGATATATTTTGAAGGTAGTGTAGACAATCAGAGTAAGGGGTTGGCTGCTAGATTCATCCACAGGATTCCTGAAGGAACCAGGCAGTCAACCTATAACCCACCTGCCACGTGACTTCAGACTGCATAGCATCCCAAAGTTGACCAGCTCTCCCACTCCACTCACACCCACCCACCTCCAGTGAGTTGGGCAGCCCAGTAGCTCTTGTCACCTGTTTCTGGAAATCTACTTCATCGCTAAGTTCTTTCTAAGTCCGAGATAACATTTGGAAGGAGGAAGGTTGATTCTGGGAATTCCAGCCTGCCATTCCAATGTACTTTAAAAATTGGAAACAGCAGTTTTTTCATTTTAGCTGTCTGTGCACGGGACACTGGAGAGTTAGTACTTAAAGGAAAGATGCATCTGAAGTTTTCTGATTCCCGCATGGTAAATTTCCTATTTGTCCTTATTTTCCGCTATAATTTATTTTTCTCTCTGAGCAGTAATTCTGTCTGATGTGGAATTCCACCTGATGAAGAATTTCATGAAAGTAGTTAAGACACTGCTGATGCTGACATGATGTCATGGAATTTTTGGTTATCTCTATAACTTTAGGAGTGAAGGATGCCAACTCAGTAATTCCCAATTACATTCTCAAATTCTCAAAGATGTTTTTCAAAATGCTCTGTAAAAGCATCCTCTCGCTTGCTTTTCTAAGTCAGAACTAGCCAAAATAATTTTTTCTCCATTTTCTTTGGGATTATGTAGGCCAAGTTTGGGCTTGGAGTGAACATTTCTGCTTGAATTATAAACTGCTGAACAGCGAGGTTTGATGGAGGTGCTGACACTGCATTAGCTTTAGTGTTGCAAATACGAAGCTGTAATTTTCCTAGCTGAATGGAAAACCTAAAGGCATTATTTTTCCTTATGGCTTGAAAACCTGAAATAATATTCAGCTTTCTTGGTTCTGCTCAAACAATATAATTCCAATAAATCTTATATGTTAAGAGAAAGAATTTGAACTCAAAGTAATATGTAGTTTTAACTACAAAGAGTGAACTTCAGTTTGTTGGAAGACATGTTTTTTTATTGCAAGGGGAAGACAACTGCCCTCCACCTCCTCTAATTGATTTTTTCTCAGCTCTGTTTCATGTCTGATCCAAGAGGAAAATTCCCAGATTAACCCAGCAGCCCAATGCCCAGAGGCATGCCCTAACCACAATGTAATAGACTCTGAAATTGGGTTAAAGATGACTGTGGATGTGTGAATGCCCTATTTACAAGGCTTAGCAAAGTGCTTTATAGATAGGGGTGCTCAAAAATATTATTGCTTTAGTTCCCAGAGAGTTTCTTTCCTTACAGTTACTACTCATATGCAAAACTGTGCTCCAGCATGTGTGGCTGAGTATGTGTGTGCAACTGTGTGTGTTGTGTGTGTTGGGAGGTGGGAAAGAGGGAATCCCTTCCCCCTAGTCTTCCATAAGCCAGTTGTTAGAATTAACTGATTAAAGAATCCAAGTGAATAGTGGTTTTGAACTCATATTCAGATTGGGCTGCTCTGGACTTTAAAGAGAGTAGACAAGTTCAGAATTTGGTTTTAGTGCGTTTACCTTGTTTCACTATTTTGGGCTCTCTTTTCAGGCTAGAATAATTGTCAGGGTTTTGGGTACATTTTAGTTGGTTCTAAAACATAAAATGATAGCAAATAATATAAGGCAGTCTACTACTAAGCACTAAATGGTTAGAGAACAGAGGTGAGGAAGATGAGCGTGAACTGGGGTAAATGCTTTATAAAATATTTGCCTTTAGCTGGACCCTAAAGAAGGGGGAGAATTCGAGCAGGTAGAATGAAGGAGGACGATTATTTTAGGCAAGGAGACCAATATGTGCCTTAAATAAATCTGAGACATTTAAATTGAGAGAGAGAAAAATGTAAGTTAGACCACTTCTGGGTATACATTGCTCCTCAATTAATTCTGTCAAACAAATGGTTATTTACTAACTTTGCTATCCATGTAGCTAAATAGTCTATTAATATATGTGAAATATCACACATCAAATTAGATAAAAAGAAAATATTTAGGTACACTGGCAATAAGATTATAAAAATACATCTTAGTGTGGACTTCTATGTGATATAGACATTATATTTATGACTTCCAAAAGTATTAGGAAGTTAAAAATGCTTTGGTATCATAAAATTAAATATAAATTAAAATCTTTTCATGCAGTTGTCAAGACAGCCTCTATTAGCCACAGTGAAAGGAAGAGGTGTTAAGCCAAGTACTCAGTGACAGATATTTTTATTTGTATTTTTTATAGTGATAAAATATATATAACATGAAATTTACCATTTTATCCATTTTTAAGTGTACCTGAGTGTACATTAGTACATTCACATTGTTGTGCAATCATTACCACCATCCATCCATCTCTAGAACTCCATCATCTTTGCTAACTGAAACTATACCCGTTAAACAATTCCCCATGCCTTCCTCCCTGCCGGCCCCTGGCAACTACCATTCTACTTTCTGTGTCTATGAATTTGACTATGCTAGGTATCTGATGTAAAGGTAATCATACAGTATGTGTCTTCTTGTGACTAGCTTATTTCACTTAGCATAGTGTCCTTAAGGTTCGTTTATGTTTTAGCATGTATTAGAATTTCCTTGTTTTTAGGTGGAATAATATTCCATTGTATGTATAGACCACATTTTATGTATCCGTCATTCATTGACAGATGTTTGGGTTGCTTCCAACTCTTGGCTCTTGTGAATAATGCAGGTATTAACATGAGTGTACAAAAATCTGTTTGAATCCCTGCTTTCAATTTTTTTGAGTATATATCCGGAAGTGGAATTGTCAGATCATATGGTAATTCAATGTTTAATTTTTTGAGGAATTATTGTGCCATTTTCTGCAGCGGCTATACTGTTTTCTATTCCTACCAGCAGTGCACAAGTGTTCCGATTTCTCCACATCCTTACCAACACTTTTAAAATTCTGGATTTTTATATATATATTTACATATAAGCCATTCTAATAGGTGTGAAGTGGTATTTCATTATGGGTTTGATTTGCATTTCCCTAATAATTAGTGATGTTGAGCATCTTTTTATGTACCCCCAGCCATTTGTACATCTTCTTTTGCTCATTTTTTAATCAACCAAATGTTTGTTTGTTTGTTTTAGTTGTTGAATTATAGGAGTTCTTTATGTATTCTGGATATTAATCCTTTATCAGATATATGATTTGCAAATATTTTCCCCTGTCCCATGGGTTGACTTTTCACTCTGTTGACAGTGTCGTTTGATGTACAAAATTTTTAATTTTGATGAAGTTCAATTTATCTAATTTTTCTTTTGTTGCCTCTGTTGGTCCATTTTTAGTTAATTTTTGTATATGGTGTGAGGTAAGGGTCCAACTTCATTCTTTTGTATGTGGATATCCAGTTTTTCCAGCACCAATTGTTGAAAAAACTGTCCTTTCTCCATTGAATGGAGAAAGGGTGGGGCAAAGGAGAGTTAAAAGTTCAATGAAATTTCCTGCTACGTTGAATGCGGCTTTTTCTTGATTGAGCATTTGCTTGGTTGCTTTAGATCTTTAGTTTCAGAGCTCCTATAAAGTTGTTTTAATCAGTCTCTCATTGTTTTCGTAATGTTCCCATCTGGGACAGAGGGCTGGAGCTTCCTAGTCTTCCATCTTGCTGATGTCACTGTCATCTAAGAGATTTATTCTTAGACAGAATTAATAAGTAATCAATTCTGATTTTTCCCTTTCTTCTAAACCTATCATATGGCAGGTGATGGGGGAAAGGGGAAATTAGAAACTTTGTTCATGACAATTTAGGAAAAATTTCCAGAATTGTTCAAATAGCATAGCCATTCCCTCTAGGATATTTGCACAAGGCCTGTTGAGTAGCGTCACATGGCTTCAAAATGACTGAGCTATAATTGGAATTTTGTGTTATGGTCAGAACTTTTGTGTCAGCATTGGGGGAGAACCTCACAGTGTTATCTATGTTAAGTGATAGCATGATACCAGTATAGAGACATTCAGAATCCAGATACAAATCCTTTATTTTTCTTTAAGATATTATGGACTTTGTCCCCAGATGTGTTCTTCAGAATTCCAGGGTTCCCCAAAATTTGTTTGGGTTGATTTAGATCCCTCGCAAGTAGAGTTTATTTTGGCATTTTGTTAATTTAATTGCTAAATGTTTTCATATTTTTAGATTATCTGAGGATGGTTCTTTCTTTTCACTTGTTCCTAGTTTAAGGTTTCATTTTTATGTATAGCAAAAAGGCAACCATAACTTGTGAGACCAACTATTGGCATTGCAATTATTTCATTTGCTTACTGTGATTCACCACAGAAAACATAAAAAAAAAGAGTTTATGGCAATCCACACACCCCTTAACCCAGTCAGCGACACTATTGCAGTTCACTGATTTCCTTTGGTAATGATGATTTCTGGTCTTTAATGACCAACTTAAGGGACTGGACACTCTAGGTGCCCTTTGCCTTACGTTTATCCTTAAGATTTTACTTCTTGATTAAGCCTTCGATTCTTTTTAAATATAAATATCTACATATTTAAAAACATTTGTAAGCATTTGCTATAATGTATTGGGGTCCTTACTGAAACTCATGAGGCTTGCTTGCGATTTCTATATTGTCATTCTCAATGCATGTTTCCTCCTTTCAAATAAATAATAATATTTGTATCAAAGACATTAATTGATGTTATACGTGGTAGTACTGTCCTTTACAATTCTCACTCAGAGCTGGAGACTCCCAGGATGTCTGGGCTAACCTGCCCCTTTTATAAAACTGAGGATCCAAGCATTTCAAGATACAGTCCAAAGACATGCAGTGATTTGGCACATGAGGGACTACATCATAGATTTTCTCACTAGTCCGTCCTTTCTTAACAGATCTATAATTTGTGATATGATGATTATAGCATTTTATATAGACCTTGCAATTTAAATAAAAATTTTACATATCTGATCTTATGTCAATCCCCCAAACAGTGTTATGAGGTAGATATTATTAGAGAAGAACAAGTTATTTAAGGAATGTCTATTGAAAACTTATTTGATTAATACTTAAATTTATGACCAAATAAATATGGAAAGAGTACTTATTTTACCTGAAACTAGACTTCATCCTTTTATCTCTCATCCTCTAACTCTCATAAGTGACGTTAGAGGAGAGAAAGGCTGTAGCATTTTCTTTCTATATTCAACTTTTTGGCTTCTTTCTGAGATCATTTAAGTAGAACAAATAGAAATATTTGAGTGTCTTGATTATGAAAAAGTTATTTTCCTTTCTCCAAAAATAGTTCAGAAAAATGACTCCTTCTGCTACCTGCAAGTATGCTGCATTTCCTGGTTGTGCCTGCCAAAACTTTGCTCATCAGAGTCTCAGCTCACCTCCATTTCTCAACTTTCCAGTTTCTGTCGATGGCACTGTAATTCTTGTAGTCACTAAAGTTCATCTGTGAGTCAGTGGTCTTGTTATTCAGTCTGCCTCTAAATCCTCTTGATTTTTTCTTTAACATTTTCTCACTTCCATCTCTTCTCCACTCTCATGCCTTCATTCTAGCCCAGGCCTGCATCTTTTGATCCTTGAAATTTTACAAGGGCCCCTTACCTCTACCCTCTATAGAATCATCTATTCCTGTTTGTCAAACCAGTGCCTAAACACTGCTCATACTGTGTTCACTCAGCACACAAACTATCAGTGACCATCTGTAATCTCAAAATCTAATCATCCTGGCTTCTTCAGCCCTCTTTAGTCTGGCCCAATCTAACTGTCACATTGAACTGCTACAGGCTGGACAGGCTCCTCACTGCAGCACAGACACACGAAGGAGGCAATAAGCTGCTGGAGAAAGCCCACCTCTAGGGCCAGGCAGACCTAGGTATTGAATCCTGATTCTGAAAGGTATAATCAGAATCAGGTTTCTTACCTTCTCTGAGCCTTGTTCTCCTTTTGTCATATGGAGATGATAATATCCACCTCAAAGTCTTGCTGTGAGGGTTAAATAATATTTATTTCATTTCATAAATACTTCTACAGCACCTGGCATCTAATAACCCTTCAGTAAATAGTTCTCTCCCTCCATCCTGCTCTTCCACTCATATTAGCCTCCTTGCTTGAAATGAACTTCCACCTTCCCTCTCCTTGTCATGCCCATTCCTTGAGGCCCTCATGAAGCCATGTCTTGCAGTAAGCTTTCCTAACTACTCTGACCCACATTTATCTTCCCTCACCTTGGCTCTAGGCTCTACCGTACAACTTTGTACTTAGTTAAAGAATGCCTTAAAGTATTTGCTATTATTTCATGTTTCATAGAGCGCAAGTATAGTGTGAGCTTGAAACCATTATACATGTAGTTTATCAAAAAGGGAAATACATTTTATTGGACTGAACTCTCAAAACAATTTTTGAGAGGCAGTGAAGGATTTTTCAACTTTTTTTTAATCTTAAACAGTAAGCTATTTCTCATGTTAATGTGTATTTAAGACTTACTGGAAATACTCATAATATGAGCTGAAGACTGACATCTGGCAGCCAGCATATTTCTGAAATTGGGTTGGTTTTTATTACTATATTTTCTGAAATATGCTTTCATTGATATTTACAAAACAAATTGCCAGTTCACACAAAGGTTGTTTTAATAAAAGCCAATGAAAACAACTGAGTTGCTAGAAAGAATGTTAAGAGGGAAATGGACTTTTCATAACCTCACATTATAATTTCTCTTTTCAGACAAAAATGTATTATTTGAATGAGTTTGGAACTAAAGGGAATTAGCATGTCAAAATATCCACCTAGATGTTATATGTGATCATTTTTATTACAAGTGAAAAATATTAAATATAAGTAAAATGTAAGTGTTGCCAATATAAGTTTGGCAACGTCCTAGGAAAATGTTAGTTAAGAAATAGTGAATGTTGACCATGTTTCAGCTCTAGCTGTAGAAACCATCATTGGCTCCCAGTTACCCACAGGATAAAATCCAAGATATTCGGCGTGGCCTTCATGGCCCTGCCTAATTTGGCCTTTTTCTGCCCATCTGTCTCTATCTCCCTCTACTCCAGTTGAATGGCCTCCATGGTATCCCCAGGAAAATACTGACTGTACCCACACAGTGTCCTGGCCTGAAGATCTCCCTACTTCCCTCCAACTCCTTCTCATTAGAATCCTCCCCTGTATCCTCCAGAAGGGACTCAAGTCACACCATTCTGCCCCTCACTGCTTTTTCTCCTTTCACTAAACAACTTAGAGTAAAATCCAAATGCTCTACCATGGCCTAAAAGATCCTGTGTGTGACCTCTGCCAACCACTCCGACTTCATCTCATGTCTCCTACGGCTCATTCTTTCACTCAGTCCATTATAACCACACTAGCCTCTTCACTGACCTTCAAATCTATCGGGAAAGACATTCCCTCCTTAGAGCCTTTGCTCTTGCTGTGCCCTCTGCCCAGAATGACTCTTCTCAAGATAGTCAAGAGTCACTCTCTCCCTCCTTCAAGATTCTCTTCAAATATCACCTTCCCTGATCACCCTATTTAACCTATACCATCATTCTCCATCCACTTACCCATTTGGTTCCTGACCTTCTACCTTACATTTATCTTGTTGTTGTCTGTTTCTCTCCACATGAGTGTAAGCTCCATGAGGGCAAGGATTTATCTTGCTCACTGATATATTGCCAACGCCTGACATATAGACAGGCTCAAATAACATTGCTGAACGGAGGAATAGCAGGTGCTCAATAATGTGAAGCTGTTAGTAATCGTAGTATTGCTATATTAATTAGAGTGGTATGAAAATTGGATAAAGTATGTGAAAGAATGTGGAGCACTATTTAGCCTGATATAATTATTTATAAGTATTGTTATTATTAGTCTTTTATATATTTCCCTAGGGATGTTACACATGTTCTTCAAACTCAATATGTTCAAAACTGGTACCATCCTATCCATTGAAGTTAGAAATGATCCTTGAACCTTCTCTCCTAATATCAAATTGGTCAGTAATTCCTATTACTTCTACCTCTCTATTTCAGAGCCTTCTTTTTCTCCTTCCATAATTTCTAACTAACACCACTACAATAGCCTTCTAACTTTCCTTCTTGCCTGCCTTTACCCAGGGTAAAAATTAAAAATGTGAGCTATCACAGCTATACGTAAATCAACACATAAATCAAAAAATTTAAAATCACCTTTTATTCTCTATATAAACTAAGCTATGTGTACCTTATAAAACCACTCGCCAGATGACATAATTTTTAGTACTTATCATTCATCACATTTTTCTAATGATTTCAGAATCATGTGTTGGCCCAGAAGTGTTGGTGCAGTCTTTGGTTGACATGGTTTCATTCCCTGAGCGTGGCCCTTGTCTGAGCTGTGAGGGGCCACGGCAAATGTACATAGGCTCTTCCCATAACTTTCCTTTTAAGTTGATAGTCATTCTGTAATTTGTAGTTCTCTGTACATAGAGCATTTCTCCTAATATCAACAGTATTGTTCATCATACTAAAAGCTTTTTCAGCCTTTGAACTTTTAATAATTATGTTGAAAAATTTTCTAGCTGTGTAATATTATCTGAGATTTTTATATATTTAATTTATTTTCAATTTCTTTCAATTAAATCATAAAACCATTTCTTGGAAAGTCATATTAAATTAGTTGGCTTAATTTCATAAATTTTTGATCACCGTAAATCTACTTTCTTTACAAACATAATGTGGCTAGCATTTAGGATTGAGTAAATTGAAAGAGGTTAATAATTCATCATACTTTTCATTTTTTGTCAAAAAATAAACCCATTTCTGTGTAATTTATTAAACAATCTAATAGTTTTTCTCCTATAATTTATGATTTATTTAGTTTTGTTTCATATTGTACTTTTTATTTCTTTGTTTCTGTACATTTTCTGCTTCTCTATCACAATTTGCTTTATTAATTTTATATGGGCAGCATATTTTTATTTCTTTCTTATAAAGCTAAAGGAAGCATTGACATTTCTGTTAGAGTATTTCATTAAAGCCAAATCCCTAAAAGTTAATTGTGCTTTCCAAATGCTTAACTACTCCCACTTCACGATTTACCTTAAAGGAACACGCAAGGCTTGGCATGATTTCCACTCAGTGGTTGCAGTCCTAGCATTAGAGATTGCCTGTAGGGTCCTAATAGTTTTCTAATATTCAATCCCAAGCTCTGTTCAGATATATTATTTAATTATCTCTGGTGTTTATTTAATATACGATAGTAAATAGGAAATTTATCAAGAAAATATTTATATTCATTTATTTGATATACATTGTTTATTATGTCAGCTGGATATATTGAACATAGTGAGTTAGGACCAAAACAAAACTTCTGGAACTTTTTTCAAAATTGTAGGCTGAAACTCCAGACTTTCTCCACTCTATCACCACTCTGGCACTTTTTTATGTAAATATTTCTCAGAGAAACTGTTTTTCTTGGTGCCCATTGAAATAGTTTGAGATCTCACAGATGCTTTCCCATCTAGCTTTACCAGATCAACAAAAAGACTTAACTACCTTCAGCATCTTGAATTTTGCATATTAGGCATTATTAAAACACTTTCACATGGAACATTTAAAGCTATGTCAATAGCGATTAAAATTTTACTGCTTTGATTTAGAGATTTTTCAAAATGTTGCTTTATCATTTCAGTAGATAAATGCCTTGCCACAGTCAAGACCACAAATCTACATTGCAATGATAAACCCATGTAGATATCATTTTTTCAAAGTTCAACTAAGTATTTCATGTTGAAAAATGTTCAATTATGTCTAACTACATAATAGATTGTGTTAAAAGTTTTTGTTTTTGTTTTTGTTTTGCTTGAGGAAGATTGTCCCTGAGCTAACATCTGTACCAATCTTCCTCTATTTTGTTTGTGGGACACCGCCACAGCATGGCTTGATAAGCAGTGTGTAGGTCCACTCCCAGGATCAGAACCCACGAACCCCAGGCTGCGGAAGTGGAGCAGGCAAACTTAATTGCTATGCCACTGGGCTGGCCCTAAAAGTTTTGATAATATGTTTCAAAGTGTTTTGCAATTACTTTATTGAAATACTTTGATAAAAAGTTTTTATTTCAAATACTTTAATGCATGAAATTGATTTATTATGTTCTTTAAATTTTCCTTCATTAATGATTGTAAAAAATTTTTATTGGAATCGTGACCTTTAACAAAATATGATAGCCACTTTGATTTAAAAAATTTGCCTGTTCAGCTTTTTTTTTTCTGGGATAGATTCAGCCTGAGCTACACCTGTTGCCAATCTTTCTCTTTTTTTTTCCCCTCCCCAAAGCCCTGCTACATAGTTGTGTATCCTAGTTGCAGGTCCTTCTAGTTCTTCTATGTGAGCTGCTGCTGCAGCATGGCTACTGACAGACGAGTAGCGTGGTTCCATGCCCAGGAACTGAACCTGGGAACCAAACCTGGGCCGCCGAAGCAGAGCATGCCAAACTTTAACCACTGGGCCATCAGGGCTAGCTTGCCTGTTCAACTTTCAACAACACAACTTTTGAGCTCCATTTCCCTCCAACATTTATATCACTTGTAATAATAATTTAGTCAACGTTTATGTTGAAAAAATCAAGTTGTTTTTCATTTTAGAAATACAAAGAATTTTTAATGTTGTAATGATTTTTGTACAGTCTCAGAACCCTCACATCGTGGTTGATTATCATTTTCTTCTTTGATCTCATGAAAATTCAGAATATTTACCTGTTCATATACTTAAAATAAAATTTAGAAACATATCCATACTTTGAAGTCTCTTCACTGTGGATTTCCATTTTAAATATTTATCATAAATGTATATGTTATATTAAAAACTACACACACAGAATTGGATTGCACTATAATTAAAATAAAAGTAAAAACTAAGCAAGTCAGAAGCAATAGTTTGAGGTTGAGGATGATGCTTAACTGGGCTCTTCCAGAAAGGATGTGCCACTAAAGGATGTGCATGTAGCCTTGCTGCCTACTGTGACGCAGCCCAAACCCACAGACCATACTGCAAAAGTCCCCTCCATGTCACAAGGCCAGGAAGCCCAGTTATCAATGACCATAGCAACATCTTATAATGATCAGTTTGTACTAACAAGTTTGTATTAGATTTTGTATTCTTAATTTTACCACTTACCAAAGTTACTTTTTTTCTATCTACCAACCAGCATGCATTTCAGTTCAACCACCAGGTTGGCATACCTGTGTGTGTCCAGCGACTATTGGCACCACATCCTCTTCTCCCCTCTGTGTAGCCTCTGCGTGGCCACCTGGGTTATCTTTCTATAGTACCAATATGATCATATCACTTCCTGCTTCAGTCTCAACTCTTACTATTACTTACTTGGCCCTTCATGATTTTCGTAGTTCCAGTCCAGCCTCATCTTTTCTGCCCTATCTGTACCCATTGTCACACCTAGACATCTCAAACCTGCTAGACAATTTTGTGCTTTCATGCATGTAGGATATTTTTTTGGAATACCCTTCCTTCTCTGACACCACTTGTTGAGGTTCTTCACATTCTTAAAGTCACAAATCAAATGTACTTCCTCCATGAAACTATGCCTGACTTCCCTTTTCCTATGTTCAATTCATGCTCCCATAGTCTTATACATATCACGATGATGATACTTATCATGTTGTTAGAGTTAAAGACAGGTCTGTCTCTCACTTGCCTGTGAACTTCTCAAAGACAAGAAGTAAGTCATATTATTTTTGGGTCCCTCTCTGGAACATAGTGCCTGGAACATACTCAGTCAGTCTAAATTGGAGAAGTGACAAAACAAATGCAATAGTCCTTCCTGTTGCTTAGATTCTTTTAAATCATATTCTTCCTACCCTCTATCATTTATTCCTTCTTCATTGCAGTAAAACAAACAGTAATATTAAATGTCTAGCCTAATACATTTTGATAATTGCATGCATCCCTATAATCCAACACTCACATGAAGACATAGGACACTCCCAGTCCTACTGGAGGTTCCCTCAAGCCTTCCCCAGTCACTACTTGTGTCCCAGAGACTTTAACACTATTCTGACCTCTATCATCTGCAATCATTTTGCCTGTTCTTGAACTTTATATAAATGAACTAATACAAAATCTACTCTTTTTGTTCAACATGATGTCTGTGAAATTCATACATACATGCTGTTGCATTATAAGTAGTGTGTTCTTTGTTATGGCCTTGTAATATTCCATTGTATGAATATGACATGATTTATTTATGCATTCTCCTGCTAATTGACATTTGGATCATGCCAAGTTTGAGATATTACAAATAATGTTGCTATAAAATTCTCATACAGATTTTTCTTAGGACACATAGTCATTTCTCTTGGGAATATACCTAGGAATGGAAATGCTGGTCATAGGGCAGGTGTGTGCTTAGCTTTGGTAGCTACTACCGTAGAGTTTTCTAAAGGGGTTGCACCAATTTACACACCTATCAGTAATGTATGAGAATACAAGTCTCTTATTGGTCTTTTTAATTCTATTATTGTTTTGTTTTTTTTACTATGCTTTGTGTTCCCCCAAATTCGTATGTTTAAACCTAATCCCCAGTGTGATGGTATTTGGAGGTGAGGCCTTTGGGAAGTCATGAGAGTGGAGCCCTCGTGAGTGAGATTGGTGTGCTTATAAAAGACTCCAGAGAGATCCCTCACCCATTCTGCCATGTGAGGTTACAGTGAGAAGGCGGCCATCTATGAGCCAGAAAGTGAGCTCTCACTGGACACTGAAGCTGCAGATGCCTTGCTCTTGGACTTCCAGCCTCCAGAACTGTGAGAAATCAGTTTCTGTTGTTTATAAGCCATCAATTCTGCGATATTCTGTTAGAGCAGCCCAAACAGACTAAGACGTACTGTAATATTTTCCCTCTCTATCCTAAATTTGTTTGTCAATCCTCCTATTGGAGTCTCTCCTTCCTCATGACCAGTTTAGTTGCCATTCTGTGAATCTTTCCAGCTATTCAATCCTTTTTTAGGTTTTATGCCTAAAAGTCAACACAGCTTTCCAAGTATAAAGACATTCTGGGGGGCTAGCCCAGTGGAACAGCAGTTAAGTTCGCACATTCCACTTCGGTGGCCCAGGCTTCGTCAGTTCGGACCCTGGGCGTGGACATATGCACTGCTTGTCAAACCATGCTGTGGCAGCTGTCTCACATATAAAGTGGAGGAAGATGGGCAGAGATGTTAGCTCAAGGGCCAGTCTTCCTCAGCAAAAAGAGGAGGATTGGCAGCAGACATTAGCTCAGAGCTAATCTTCCTCAAAAAAAAAAAAAAAAGACACTCTGGTTTTATACAATGGTAGGATAATGTTTTCCGTTTTGTTCCCACTTTTTTCTAGATATGATGACCAAAGGCCTTTCCATAGAACTGCAGCACATTGAGCTGATGGTTATTGGGAAGCATTACATAGAGACACGTTTCCTATAAGTGATCATTAAAGCCTTTAAACGTGTGACTAGGGTTTGGATTATGTTTTCCTCAGTGCATCCGCTTATACTTCCCATATTTAATTTCATCTGAAATACATGCTTGCTCAACTCAGAAAGCTTTGTGACATCTCCCTACAGTGCTTACCTGTGTCCTTGGCACAGTCATTGTCACAACATATGCTAATAAAGGCAAGGCAGGGTGGCAGAGGAAGACCCATTGTCCCGGAATCAGGACATGCCTCTTGCTATGTGTGTCACCTTAACCAAGTCTCCATGTCATAGCTTTTTTTTTTTTTATCTGCAAAATGAAGAAATTGGACTAAATGACAAAGAAATCTCCTACCACCGAACCCTAGAATTTTGGGTTTCACTGTGACATATTTTCATATCTTGTATAAAAGCAGTTAAAGAAGACCTACCCAAAGATTGTCCCCAGGGCTCCCCACTGTAAGACTTCTCCATCCAGAGGAGTGCCCCGTTAACCTTGCCTTTGTTTTTACGCCAGTTCTCTAACCATGACAAATGTTTCCTCTACTTCCATGGTAACTCAATATTTTTGGTATGAAAACTTGTAAAATGCTCTCTAAGATTAAATAAATTCTGTTTCCTGGCTTCCCCTTGTCCTCACCCTTCGCAATCATTATTCTTTGTGTTGTTCTTATTGCATTTCTGCTAAATATGATTATAGTGCATGGCCTTGGGTGGCACAGACAATATAACAGTTTTTCAGGCAGTACATAGCAAATAGAAATGGGGAGGAAACTCCTATAATTATATAAACACCAATGAAAGGTCATGTGATCCCTAAAAATGTATATGACTCCATATATGTATATAATATTTGAGTTTTGGTTAAACTAGTTTAAGGTTACGAATATTGAGTTTGACCACCTCTGCCTTCACATCAAATATTTAGAAGGCTGAAAAAGGATAAAGATGTTTTCTTTATTTACACTTGTTATTGTAATTATAAAGGTGAAACATTAAAGAATGCTTGTTGTTTCACTTTCACAGATGTATTGTAAAAGTAGCACCAACCTAGGAAGATGTTTGTGGAAAAATGGCTTATTATGACCATATTTTCAACCTCTGCTATAGAAATAGCTGTAGATGTGTTATTTTACTCTTTCTGACGAAGATGACACTTTTGCTCTGGTGGCTTATGCTTTAAATTATATTTAATGAAATGATGACCTGTTTTGCTAAAGAAACTGTTTTGCTTAGTCTCGTGTTCAATAATGAAGTGCAATCATGTCTAGAGACCAAAGGTTTTGGTCACATGGAGCAGACTTGTTGGTCATGCAAAGTCCACAAGGGAACTGGACCTCTGGCTGTCGCTTCATTAGCACCACCATCAAAACAGCAGAGGAAATCCGCGCGTCCTCCAGGTTTACCACAAGAGTCACTTTCATCTGTCTGATGGTGGCTTCACTGAAAGTTTGCTCTCAGCTTCTCTGGCAACATTCTTTCTTTTGCTTTGTCTGTTTGTTGACCTCATCACCATCTCTAATTATTCTTTTTTGATAGAAACCAGTGTTCCAGCAAAAGCAAGGAGGTTGAAAGTTTCCTCTCTACTCTGAATTTTGGCTACTAGAAAAAGTCTTTAAAATCATCTAATTTAATTTGGTCAATGAAAGTTTTCAGTCAAACGAATGAGCGTGTAGAAACAGAACAATTGTGCTTGACATAGTGTTTTAAATTAATTCAGTAGGAAAAATTGTTCACCTTAGCTTGAATTGGAAAAAGTGGGATTGAAACAAAGTCAAGCTAGGAAAGGTGGGTGCTTCCTAGATCCTCCTTATGTCAGTCTTTACAGTAGACGTCCCCACTAGTCCATTCCAAACATTAAATGTCATCAGTTGTGAAGCCGGAGCCTCTTTACATAATAAGCCTTCAGCCCAGGAGTAGCTGAGATGTGGGTGAGCCAGGGGAAAGTAGGCCATTATCTTCCCTAGGTTTGGGGGCAGAATTACTCTTTCATTATCTTCTGAATGTTCTCCCTATTTTTCTTCCTCTGTCCTGCTTTGCTATCGACACCTTCCTCCTAATCCTCCTTCCCCCTAATCAGTCCATCACTAGGCTTCAGAGGAGGCAGAGAGAGGTTCTTGACACAGAAACATCCCTTCGTGGGGCAATTATTTAAAGCATTTTGAATTTCCAGAATGTAAGATGGGCCCATCCCCAAATATAAGTTTAAAAATACATTCCAGAGGAAAATATAATTTTCCTTTTTTTAATTCCTGGAATCCTTATACCTCTTCACTAACATGAAGAATTGAGGATTGTCTGGCTATATCTATGTCCAATGTGTTTTTCTTTATGAATAAATAGTACGTTGTTTACCTGTCATCACTAAGACATTGTCTTTTAGTAGATTTTTAAGTACTGGAAATGGTTTAAGACTGAGTGCAACCAGCTGGTGAATATGGAGTTTGATCATAGCTTCATTAAGTAATTAAATTCATTTGAAAAACAGTTCTACCTTCCATATTAAACTAACGTCCTATGTACTCTCTGGAGTGTATACAAAGGGGAGGATGGGTCAGTGGATAAAAGAAAAATATAGCATTCCTGCCACCTAGGAGCTTACAGTCTGAGAAAACATAGATACTAGTGGCTCTAAAAGTGTGATCCCTGGACCAGAAGCAACAGCATCACCGGGGAACTTATAAGAAATGCAGAAGCTCCAGCCCCATCCTAGACTTACTGAATCAGAAACTTGGGTGGAACGCAGTGATTTGTGCTTTAACAAGCATAATTCTGATGCATCCTAAGGTTTAAGACAATATAGTATAATATTGACAATAAGTTTTCATAAGCAGGCTGAGGACGTAGAGATCACTAAATGGTTAGCGGGACGTTTAGGGAAAGAGTCACAGATGAAGCATGATTTTCACCTGGAAGGAAGGCATTCTGTATAAAAGGACCAAAATTAGTAAGCAGAGAGCTGACAAGACATGTGACATGTTTGTGATATACAATTTACCACCAACTAGCCACTGTATTAGGTGCTTGACACACACCATCATGGTTAATCCTCACAACAAGCCCAAAAATAGTATTCCTATTTACATGAGGAGGTTGAGGCTCAAGAATTTACACAGAGCAATTTGCCTGAAAGCTGTGAGAGTTTAAAAAAGTAATGGGAGATATAGTGTTAAAAATTTGTGAGGAAGAGAATGTAAAGGACTTTGAATTCCAGCCCTTGGAGTTTGAACTCTATCTTATCCTAGTAGAGAATAATAGACAAACTATTTCTGTGAAGGAAGAGTGAAATAATGAACTTGATGTCTTAGGAAAATTAATAGGTTTGAGATGCAAGAACCTGGAGGCTTGAATAGAACCTGTAGAAGGTGTTTTCAATTATCCAGATTTGAGGTAGTTATATGTTGAACTAAGAGAATAGGCATGAGAATAAAAAGGAAGGGACAGATTCAAGAAACTCTGGGAAGAAAGTAACTATGATCACATGACCAAGAGGAGAATGGGAGAGGATTTGAAGTTATGATGATTGGGAGAAATGGAAAGTCTCAGAAACTGACAAATTTAGCAGAATGAACTGAGATGATTTTTACTGTTTTTAGTCGGGGGAGATTTTGTTTTGTTTTGTTTTTTAGGTTATAGAGAGAGGTAAAGAGCTCAGCTTTTAGATTTGATGAGTTTGAGATGAGTAGAATATCAAAGTAGAACCATTCATCAGGAAGTCAAAAATAGGGACTATAGCTCACAGTTCATGGAGACATAGACTTGGGGACTGTCAGTAAAGAGGTGATAGTAGATGCCATGGGAGTAGCTAAAATATCCAATAGAGAATATGTGCCAGGAAAAGAATAGAAGGTTGAGAACAGAATTCTGTGGAATATCTAAAACATCCTCCTTTCTGAGACAGAAAGAAAAGAAAGAGCCTGATGGTCAGAGAAGGAACATCCAAAGGAATAAAGACAGAATGAGGACAGGGTGGTATCATGGAAATCAGATCAGGGAGAAGGGCACAAAATGGTAATTAAAGTCTCTCACCTATGGAGACCTAGGGAGAATAGAGCATGGCAACTATTTGGTGTTGAGGACATCATCAGTGATCTTCAAGGATACAATTTCAACAGGGGGGTGGTGATGGTGATGGTGGTGAGGGAGAGAAGTAGAAACAAGGCGACAGGGTTTAAGGATACTGTGGCTTATCAGTATGTAGGACCCTCAAGTGTTAGGTCATGAGTTTGGGGGAGTTTGATTATAAAGAAAAGAAGATCACATGGGAAATCGTTAGCGGGAAGTCTGGAATTAGGTGAAGACAACCATGTATGTGTGAAATAGGACAGAGAGGAAAGGGCTGAAAACTGAAGAGGCAGAGATGGAAGAGCAAAAGGAAGGAACAAATTGTAAAAGAAGTCAAAGGAAAATGAGTCGTTTGCTTAGTACAGAAGAGAAGGAGTCGGAATCTCTTCCTCAGCCCAAGAAAAAGGAACAAGTTTGTGAGACTGGTGAAGGATATATCAGATGAAAATGTGAATACGGGAGGAAACCTAAGCAAGAAAGCCTTGCTCTTCTCAGGAGGTGGAAGTGAGGCCACTGTGTAGAGAGAAAGTGAACAAGCAGGAGACATAGACAAAGAATTGCTTCCACTATTTCTTCAAGTGGCACTTGCCCATGAGGCGTTTCCTGAGGCCCAGGGAGGGATGTGCACTAGTGAAATGCATCTCATCTGATGTTGTGATGTCATACGTCTGGCTCCCCTACTAGACTTCTTTCCAGCACGTTTTTAAATGCAGAAAACCACAAAGGATAATATAACAAGTGCATTTGTGCCATCACCAACAATTGACAATTGCTAATTTGTCTTTTTTTTTAAATAAACACTGTAAAATAATTGAAGGAGACATTGTCCTTACCCTCATCCCTGTTCCATTCCTTTCTTTCCCTTCCCAGAAGCAAACACTATCATGAATTTGATGCATATCCTCTCATCCTCATCATATCATCCTAACCATGTATCTATTTATCTATATCCATGAATAATATATAGTATTGTTTACTGTATAACTTTAAACATTTGCACTAATTATTCCATATTATACTTACCAATTCTGCAATTTGCCTTTTTCTTATTAGCATGTTTTGAAGTCTATCCATGTTGAGATATACAGATTTAGTTCATTTCCCTTAATTGTTCTTCTTACTCATCTTTGCATCCTCAATTCCTAGGACAGCACATACAACATAGGTACCCACATAGTACGTGTTAATTATTAGTGATTAAATTATCATGAAAAATATAATAATAGAAATGGATACTTCATACAGTGATTTATAGTTATGAAATACTTTTACATATAATCTCTTTTCACCTTTATCTGTGTATTTCCTTCGCCAGGCTGATGCTGTTTAAGGATAGTGATTATGCCTTATGCCTATGCATTCTATTCCTAATGTCCGTTTCAATGTTTGGCACAGAATAACTCCTTAATAAATATTGGTTGAATGAATGAATGACTCTCTGCTATAAGTATTATTTTACTATGGTTCTGACGACTTAAGTGTTTTTCTAAGACCATGTGGTTGGAATCAGGACTAATAATCGGGTTTTCTGACATTAAATCCAGTGCTCTTTTCATTATACCATTGAAAGAGCTATTGTAAGGACTATATAAGAGAATCAATAGGAGAGGAATAATTATAATGAATTACTGCCCTGATGTTACCAATAAATAGACTCCATGTACCTGTGTAATTGGAGAAAATTAATAACCATAACCGGATCTAGAGCTTGAAATTTATCATAATCATTAACTTGGAATATTTTGCCACACGGTCCTTAAACGAGGTTCATATTGTAAAGGAGATATGTGAATTATGAGGGTGTATAGGATTGCAAGAGTGAGGAATGAGCAGAAAGCCATTTCACTCCAATAGAACTGCTCTTGCTAAGGTCACTGGTAACCTTCTAAGTGCCTTTGACAACATACACCACTCCTCTCCTTGCTTCAGTGACACCTTCCCTCCTGGTTCTCCCTACCTCACCTTCACATCCATCTCCTAAGAAACCCTTTTCTAAAACAGTGACAGTTGAGTGGAGATCTAAGGAACGTATAAGCGTTCTGAGGAAAAGGTCTCAGGAACTGCCACGTACACCCACCTGTACTGCTCTCCCTCTAGGACTGATTAACATTGAGCAATACTTTTTACCTTTCACTTGCCAGTTTGGGGGTCTTACCCCACTTTGCTCACTCAGAGACAGGTCTCCATTGCCCCTTGCCTTCCTGGAACATCTCCTGGGTCCCAGCAGCTGGAAAAGTCAAGATCATTGCACAACACCAGCTCTGGAAAGCAGCATGTCCTAACTCCCTCGATGGGCCAGTCAGAGCAAGTGATATGATTAAGTAGCCTGCACAAGGAAAAGGTCTTTTAAGGAACTTATTTGAAATATAAGCATTGGTGCTCACTTCTTAGTCATTTTTGTGTATCCTTTACAATTTGTTACATCATATTTAGTTGTACATACATTTAATTGTAGCAGTTTAATAAATGCTTGTTGAGTGGTACTGCTACTCTTTTGTGTTGGATTGAGGCAGGGCACAGGTTCCCTACCATGCTTCTTGCTCAAGGTGCACTGTCATAGTTTTTCTGAGATGCTCCCAGGAAGTTTTTGGATAGACCTCCATCATTCCCTATAGCATGCTACAAACTCTGGTATCGACAAGCTCTAGCGCTGCTCCAGGATCATCCTTGGATGTTTCTTCTTTCCTACATCATAATTTGGAAACCATAGTTTTAGACCTAAAAATCAGAACAAGTAGTCAGACAAAGAATTTTTGTCTTGCATCCAGGTATTAGAGACAGTATGGGGGATGTAATTTTGTTGCAAAAATATTGGCATTTCTTGCACATTTTATTGAATTTGAGGGAGAACAGGATAAAGTGTTTGTAATCAGTACAGTCTTGAATCCTTGTGGTAGTCAGAAGTATCCTTAGTGCTTCTGTACTCTCTCAAGACAGATGGGGAAGCTAAGCTCTATCAGTGGCCTTGGCATAAATAAATAAGTGAGGACACTTGCATTAACTACAAGAAAATGAATTGTCCATGAGACATAGCTAACCAAGCAGCAGCTATGGGGCATGGATGGCTCCTTGGAAAGAGTCTTGGTTCATTATTTTGTTTCCTCTGGGTAGCTCTAGTACCAAGGCTATACAAATTCATGGAACATACCAGAATGGTTAGTGGATAAATGACATTTAAATTAGAACAAGGAAGGTGGAAAAATCAAAAGAAATGGGCTACAATAGGGTAACTAATGAGCTAATATGGAAAATATATCTTAATATGTTAAGATATAAAATATATCTGGAAAATATATCTTGATTTTTAATGTGGAAGATAGCGACTCCACACTGAAGGGACTTGGGGAAGGAACAAGACGGACTCATGTCTGAGGAAGGAGTTGATGAAAGGTTGTAGCCTTTAACATCTGATGATGAAAAGAGATCCCCTTTCTTTGGGGTGAGTCTCTGATTCAGTTTTACATTTGTGGAGCAATTAGCAGGACTTCTCTTGGCTTTGCTTGGTCTCCTCCATTAAAAAGAATGCCTCTGATGTGTAACATTTGTTTGAAAACCCAAAGAAGCTTGTTTCCTTTTGAGGTTTGCCTTACTTTTTATGTTCTGAAGTTCATTTTGGACCTCAGATTTTGCTCCAAGCAATAAAACTGGTTGGATTGTACTAACATAATGGAGCCGTAATTTTAGCCAACTGTTGGGGGTAGGGAGATAGTTAAGGTGTGTAGTGGTTTCTGTGGTTTCTCTGTGGAGTAGAATTCCCTGCAAAGCTTTTCCATGTGGTGTTTTAATAGCTGTCTTAAAACTCTCTGATGCATGGAGCAAAACCATATTAGGCTCATGTGCTAGATTGGTGGGATGGGCCAAGGACTCTGAAAAATGAAAGAAAAACAACCAAACAGCCTAAGCTCAGAGGCGAAACCGTCCAAAGAAGATTCTCGGGACATATCCGAATTCAAAATTACAGAGGCAGTCACCTCTTTTAACCCATTTTTGCAGAATTTTCTAGGGGAAATTAGAATATTTCCCTTGCATATATTAATATTTTACTTTTGCACAGTGCTTTTATAATTTACAAAATGCCCCTTGGCATATTTGTTCATTAGATCTCTGCAACAACCTTTGGAAGGTTGCATTATTAGATCTGGTTTTACAAATGACAAAACTAAGTCAGAAAGATAGGCCCAAGGTCATTTAGCTAAGAAACCGCAGAGGCAGAATTTGATACCTCTTCAGAGCTCTGTGTCTTTACACCAGAACTTCAATAATTTTAATTAGTGATCACAGTTAATATTTATGAAGTCAAGGAAAACCAGCCAGATAATGTGTGCATGCATAGTAAAGATGTTTCTAGACTGCTGAGTTCTCATCAGTGAATGTAAGACGTTACTGTGTTGTCTAAGAATCAAAGGAATATGCTCTTTCTTTAATTCAAACGCTCAGAGATTCAGAGACGTGGTTCCTTCCAAAGTGCTGAGTGTGGCTGATAAAATGCCACATACTTAGTTGGCATTCTCATGCTAAGCGTGTGTAAAAATTCTCTTTAGTGTGTGGTTTTGGCTGCTAAGTTCAAGGAACATTTATTGAATGCTACCATACGCCAGGCACATGGGCAAAGTGGGAAGTTGTCTAGGTGGAATGATTCTAGAGGAGCCTTTTCCACTGGCACAGCCCCTGCCTAAAAGACCCCATTAGCCCAGCTCCCCTCTGAGTTAGTCCAGAAGTTGCTGGGATTGCTCTTTGAAAATGCAGACATCTTGGAGAGAAAAAATACTTTAAAATGGTCCTAGTCACTAAAGCTGTAGGGTACATTTATTCATCCAATTAGTAAATCAAGTATTAAGGCCCCGACCTGAAGACGAGGGGATGTGGGTAAATTTTATTCTACCCAGAAGAGGGGGATGGTGGATTCTGGAAAGACCTGTAAGGGGCTGAGGGGAGCCAGAATATAGCAGCAGGCCCGGGATCCTGTCTTATCTGGAGAGAGGCATGCACTGGGGCTCTCTGTCAAAAACCAGCTTCTATCACATTGCTTTCGTTTTTAAGAACTAGCCCCGCCTGACATCTTTGTTTTAGGTCTGCATCCATAAAGTTAACCAGATTAATATTTGCAATTCAAGTACCAAACATCTGATCCGTGTTCTTATTTTTTTAAGCCAAGTAAGCAGGTCCCTGTCACTATTGAAAATTAGTTTGGTGCCACTCTCTTCCCCAGCCCTCTGTGTGGTCATCATCTCCTTACTCAGCCTCTGTACTTCTGTTTGACCAATCGATGTCATTTTCATGGTTGGTGATGGGTTGATTTCCCTGACTGACCTGCACCATGCGCAAAATAACTTAAAGGTCCCTCGTGCCACACTCTCACGTTCTTTTCCATAGCTCTGAAAATTATATACCTTTAGAATTTTAAACATAGTATATTCATGACTTTTGCCCTCTCTTCCAAAGACCTAAAATATTTTACAAATGTGTCAGTTAAGTTTATTGCTATCAATAAGAAAATTATTTACAAACTGACTGTTATCCAAATTAGTATTTGCCTTTTTATGATACAACTGTTGATATTCTGTTTGGTTTTTTCCTGGGGTTACCCATAAGCTCTCCACACTTGAAACAGCATGTATGGAATAAGTTTGTTCTAATGACTAACAAGAGCAGAACCCCACCTCCACCCTGCCCCGCAAATAGCATCCATGATGATGGCTATGATTATTCCTAAGTGCTGTACTCAAAAGGGCTTTCTATAGGTTTACTCATTCAGTCTTCACAACAATCCCAAGAGGCAGGTACTGTCATTATCCTCATTTATACATGAGGCACAGAGAAGTTAAGTAATTTGTCCAAAGACACACAGCTGGTGCCTTGAGATTTGAATTCAGGCAGTCTGTCTCCTGAGCCCAGGCTCTTAATCACTACGCCACAATGACCTGTGCTTCTCCAACGGGCCACCACAATATGTGGGAGCCTCATCACCTGTGGGTGAGGGGTGAGGGGTGCTCAGGGACCACCCATGACAATGGCCCCAGTGCTCAGATCCTGAGTGGGGAAGTAAACCCTGAGATGGTCAGGAGGAAAAGAGATCCTTCGAGTGGGTTGGCCCTGCTCCTTGCACAATGGCTGGCCCCTCTGTCCTTACCTTGTTGCCTGCTTTTCCTAGAGCCCATTTTGAAGGATGGTGCTTAAGATTGGGTCATACCTGATACAGCATCAGCAGACACTTAATTATCAATTCACACAGCACACTGCTACACAATGTATATTGGGGGTGGGGAGTGCAATAGATGGAGAGAATCTGCTTTGACCTCAATATTTTCTCAGAGACAGCCTTGGCCTTGTCAATCAAAATTATCTCTAAGTCAGTCTTAGACACACAGGCCTCCCTGGGATGGGGGCCATAATGTGCTGGTAAATGTTTAATAGCCTCTTCTCCAGGAGGAAAGCTCTGATGTGTAGCATTGACCATTGGCATAGTTTAAATACTCCCACCATGGCAAATTTCAAGTTATCAATGCAACCTCGCTGAACAGAGTTGGGAAGAGCCATGGGGAGTCAGATCTAGCACATTCCTGGATGGAGGTCAGAAGATCAGGGTGGAGCAGCAGTGGTGTTGCTGCAGGAGGCAGGTGTCAGGTTCAGATTCTGGACCTTTCTCAGATTCTAGACCTAGACTCATTTTATGTGCTGCTTCGCTCTGTCTCCTTCTCTCCTCACCCCTAATCTTCTACCACAAAAATCAAGCTTATAACAATTTCAAAGGCACCTTGAAAGAGAATGTGATCATAGAATTTGCAGCTTATAGGCAGTAGGTAGAAGGGAAGAAGGAGCAGACCATCAAGGGCCCTATTGATGGGAGAAGGGAGAAAGGGAGGAAGGAGATGGGAGGTATGGTTTTATAGTCAAGGCATATGTGTATGTGAGTCTTTGGCCTTTTCTCTGCTCTCTGGAAGAGCTGCCTCCTGACCCCAGCATTGCGTCGCTTGTCTGAGTCACTCCCAGGAAGTGTGTCTTAGCAGAGGAACCGCTGTGGGCCTAACTCCCCACACCCTTGTTACTGCCTTCTGGTGTGAACCATGTTAGATCAGGTACAGTCTGTTTTCCTTCTAAAGGACTCCAGGGATATGGACTGCTCAGTTTCCTGACGTTCTAGCACTTTCTGATCTCCAGAGTCACAATCCTCAGTCCAGGCATATTCTCTGTTGTTTTAATTTTAAATTAAAAATTAATTTTTAAAAAAATATTTAAAAAATTTTTAAAAGCAATTTTTTTAAATTTTAAAAATATTGATCAATAGATATTTACATATAGAGCCCTGCTCTATTTTCCGTTCCCTGATGGGCACCATGAGGTGCAAAAGCATATAAAACAATTTTTCTGACCTAGAGAGCTTTACAATCTGGTTGAGAAAATGTGACAGCCACGTGACCCAATTCCTAAATAAGGAGTGCTTACAGCAGCATGATGGTAATGCTGTTATGTTGAACTATAGTCATCGTAATAAATGGTGAGGAATCTATAGTTAGAGAGGAGTCTGTAATAAGAACTTGTTTAGTAAAGATAGTTGAAGGAGTTAGATAACTGTGTATCCTGGTCATTTGTATTGTTCTTGTTTATTGTATAACAACGTGTACCCATTTTTTTAACCTGTATTTCCAACTTATTTTACAGTTAGAATCCATTTTTAACAAATACGATTATAGCAGCCAGTTCTATGTAATAAAAATATTTCTTCTGCTGGCCAACAGCCCATACTAACACTCCTTTGCTGATGGAGATCCAAGACTCCTTCTGAAGAAAAAATCGGTATGAGAAAGACATTCACAAATCCCTGTTCATTTGGCAGTAAATCTACTTAACAAAAAGGTTATCCTTTCAGCAGAGTATTGACATAAAGTACAGGTTTGCGTATCTGCACAGTGTTAAATAAATCTTAACAAAACTTGACTTTTTCAAAGTTGCATTGATTTTATTGGGGCTTTTATACATCTTCTCCAAATAAAGGTGCTGACCACTGTTGGTTCATAGAGCTCGCCAGGCTCTGGTCACTTCTGGGTGGTGGACTGAGGGACCCTCATCCCAGGTCTTTCAGGGCAAAGGCAGCAGAAGAGAGCGTGCACTCCCTGCCATTGCTTTCCACCTACCAGCTGAATATTTGTGCTAATGCAAGGAAGCAGCCTCATTCCCATCATCCAAAAACTACTTTTTACTTGTTTTTGAAAGAGTTTTTGTAATTATATTAGAGTATAGGAATGTCTAAGTAAAATTTGGAGAATTTACAATATATGAAAGAAAAATAGTTATAAATCTACCATGTGTCTCTGGGACAGTAGGCTTATGTGAGACAGCCAGGTTCTCTGCACTTACCAAGACTTTCTTGCTGTAGGAGACGAGCGGTATGTAAGTGTTTGGGTTAAGACGCCCTCCTGCCAGGCTTCAAATTAGGTAAGGCTGGTAAAGTAAATAAAAGGTAATGGATTGTGTCCATACATGACTTCACTCCATCCTTTGAATACCTTTATCAATAGCTACTAGAGGGCAAGAGTCAGCAGTAACCATGTAGGGGCGTACATGCCTCCAGGCAACAGAAAGCAGACTGTACTTCTGTACTTCCTAAGGTGTTTGAGGTGTGTCCGACTAAAACCCTCTTCCTTCCCCTTTGGAGACATCCAGTGTAGTTTTTCTCACATGATTAACGTTTCCTTTCTCTAGGCTTATGCTCCTAATTACACCCTGAGTCCTTGAACTGTCTTAAACAGATTCATCCACAGGCAGGAGAGCTGCAGGACTCAAGGCGCGATGACTCAGGTTGGGCACGTTTCTCCCCTCTGGTCAACGTTTCTTTCCTCTGTTCTCCATTTCTCTTCCTGCCCTGTGAACTCAAATTGAAGGACTTTGTTAAACTGTGTGTTGGGGTGGGACATGGGTGGAGGGGTGGTTTTAATTGTATTTTACCAAATTTAATTTGGGTCCCATTTATTTCCAAAATAATTTCCTATTTCTAAAACAGCTGCCAGTTAGTAGAGATTCTGAATCTACAGTTATCCTGAAATAATAAGAGAAGGATTCAGAAATTATATTTTCAGAGCATCGTGTAGTTAACAATTCTTCCTAAATTAGACACGGGAAATGACTTGCTCGCCGGCGTTCGAATGTTGTGCGTTTCCTAGCAGCTTGCTGCCCCCTCGTGCAGCGTGCCAGTGAGTGCAGCCTCCTTCGCGCGCAGTCTTGGTTTGCATTACTGTCTGATCAGTCCATTTTATGCTTACCTGGATTCTGGCAAGGTGATTAGACACTAATCTATGACTCTGACAAAGTCCTCCTTGGGTCCTATTATGCCAAATAGATCCAATTTTTGGAGCAGGAGTTTGGTGGGCCACAGAGTGCAGATGGGAAACTGGGCCTCAGCTGGACTCTTCAGACCCCTTCCAAGGGAGAGACATGGTCTAACCCCCAATGGACCTGTAGAGAGCTCTGAACCTGAACAACAAATCTGGACCACTCCAGCCCAGGCAAACTGTCACAGGTGCTCGCGGGGAGCCCGGCGGTTTCAGTGAAGTGCCATGAATCGAAGGAACAGATCTCGTGTTACTAGAGCAAAGTAAGGAGACCCCTCTGAGCTTTTGTAAAACTATCATTGATAAAAAAGTTATCTTAGTTGTTTTAAGGATTTAATACGAAACTCATCTCTGAAGGCTCTATACACTTTAACATGTGATAGAAATCTTCATATATTCCATTTACTGTGGCCAAGGTAGCCATTAAGTGCAATTTAAAGATTATGGAAAGACGTTCTGACCACAAATACTTGCCTTCAAAACTGTTCTGAAATGATCACAAAATCGTAAGCCATGTATGTGGTCTCCAAGAAGTTCTGCCAAAATGGCCTTGAGCAGGTTGTTTAACTTCATTGGGCCTCTGTTTTTCCATCTATAAAGTATTAGTGCGCCTATTTAAAGGGATTACTTAGGGATTCAATGAGATAACATATGCCTGGCACATGGCAGATTTCAATAATTGTTAGTTCCTTCCTCTTCCCTTCTTTTTTGCTGGTCGAAAATAGTCAGCACCTGCCTTTGACACCAGATACTGATGGGTAGACGGTGGACTACAATGCCCTCTTTCTGAATTGTCCCCGATAGAACTGAGAGGCAGCCCTTTCTTATCATCATTAGCTTTCAAATATTGGAAAGGAAATTTGCAGTAGAGAGTGGGATAAGTAGGAAGAGGTGGTCATTAAAATCTTCAATGTTGGAAAGTGTAACTGACAGAAACTTAAAGGTAGTGCCTGTTCAGGAACCATGTGTACTTTATTGTGAGAATGAAAGAGACTTTCCTCCTTTACTGACTGTTATAGTTACAGCTTTGATTGAGGGAGCAGAGCAGACAAGAGAAAAGAAAGTCATTCAATGCAGGAAAGGTCATTTTGAGATAATGGAATTTTTTTCAAAAGAATACATTATAGATATCATACCTACTTTTCAGAATCAGAATATTTAAAAAACAGATGCTCAGTCTTCCTATGGTGACTTAGTAAACAAAAAAAGGTTTTAAACTCAACATAACAGAAGGAAACACGCAGAGCCACATTGATGCATGCATGCTCATGTATACACACACATAGACACACATTGTAGGTAAAACATATATTTTTATGCTTTTATGTGTAGTTTGTGTTTTGGTGATAGCATTGAAAATTGGATGGGTTTTGTTAGGTAGTCAGCAGGTGTCCATGGAGAGAAGTAAGAAAAATGTAAGGATAATCACTATTCGATGGTAAGGAAAAATTTACACTAAGGTCTTTCTCCCACCTATATCCTAGTTCTGTCATTACCCTGACTATGAATGGCACAGAAACCAGAGAGAACCATATAAAATTATGCACTTCATTAAATTTGTGTAAAATCTTTTCAGATCTTCTTAGGCATTGTTTTGGAATTCACCAAGGAGGAGTTTTACTCTGTTGGAATCAAATCTCTAGAGTGGAGCTAGAGGAAGGCTGAGATATTGCCCTGTCCAACCCCTTTATTTTATAAATGGAGAAGCTAAGGCTTAGTGAGGTCACATGGCTAAAGTGCCCTCCCTTATTATTACCTCTTTTCCCTCGTGTCTTTATCACGTTTGCTTGGTCCATTTCCCCAGAAAAGCGTTAGTGTTCAGAAGCACTAGACCTGGTTTGTGTGTGTTTGGCTCTTCTCTCAGCACCACATAGTGGTAATTCAGTAAATTCCATTCTTAATCTCCCCCAGAGAATTATTTCTTCCTAAAAAAAATCTATGATTATGATAGAGAGAAAGGGATTACTAAATAAAAATATTGCCTTTTGTAACGTTTCTTTAAATTATTTGATGCAAAATTTCATGTCCAAGTGCAATATTTTAGCCCATTTCTTGAGAGTGGAAAGAACCCATGTGACTTAGCAATGAGATTCTTGTATTACATTAGGAGGAAAAGATGTGTTCTTGTTCTGTGCTTTACAAAAACCTCAGGGATTGAGTTTTTACTTCATATAAAAGCCCATTTGGCAATGCATTCAATATTACCCAACATTCAACAAATATTTATTGGGCTCCTACTGCATTGTTAGCACTATTTAGAGTCTTAGGATGTATCAAAGAGCAAAACAAAGATTCCTGCTTTTGAGACTATATCTTAATATATATTTGTAACATATGAATGAACCATTACTTCCCAACACCAAATTAACCTTGGACAGCATTCTGATGAAAGTATGTCATTTTTTTTAAAATCGTCTTCCTTAAAATAAAAGGCCTAGTTTTCTCAAGAAAATTGCTTTTTAATCGTTGCACGAAATTTGGCACAATACTGCCGCCTTGCGGCTACTTGAATCAGGAACCCACACACAATGCAAGGTCAGCTCTGTCTTCAGGTAAGGTTCACGGGAAAGTGATCCTGTTTTTCAGTGGAAGCCTTTGACAAAATTACCTCGCCAGGAGTATTTAGAATCTAATTCCTTCTGGTTTCGTAACAGAACGATTGGAAGGGCGTCATCGCTTTTGTAGTTGGAAACCGGATTGAGGATGAGCTTCTCATTGGAGCCCTCACCCTCGCTGTCCAGGCCCCTCAGCGTAGACTCTTCAGTATGGTATCATGGCAAGACATCCTCCAGCAGGTACCTGTCCCTTCCCAACTCTAAGCCCCTTGAAGACTTTTTTCTTAAAATAATAGAATAAAATAAAATAAATAAAACTATCGTATTCTTGGGCCATTTGGTAAATTTTGGTGGGTTATTTTAAATAAAAAGTTAGCTAGAATAAATTTGAATTATTTAGTCTGGAAGAATTATTTCTTGGCCTTGAATCTTGCCTATTCAACATTCATTCATTTAATGAAAATTTCTAAGGTCATACCAAGCTCCATGCTAGGTTCTCTGAGGAATTATTTGAGAAAAGAGTAAATATATTAAATAGTTTATTTAATATATTTAATGTATTTAGGGAAGTTCATAACTAATTAGAAAAATGAAGTCTACAGAGAATCATAGCTGTTGGAGGTCAGGGGCAATGGTAACAGAAAAGTTCTGTCAGATGGCACCTCCTCATCCCGTCACTGAGAGCTTACCTGAGTTCCGGATCTTCCACCTGATTGATGAATATCTCCTCCTTGCTAAGTTCCCCAACCCAAGTCACCTAGGTATTTGGAAGTTATAGATATCTAAGTGTTCTTTGAGTACACCTTTCTTTTTCATTATAGATGAATTTAATTTTCTTACAGATCAATGGAACAAATGCGCTTCCTGGAACTGCATCTAAAAAGGGAAAGAAACCTCTAGGCGGTAGCGCTCCCTTATATTCTGAGGTAGGTGAATGTATTTATTGAAGAGATTTTTGTAATTTTCAGAAAATAAGAATCTAGGTAATAATCTTATAGACACGTCTTAAAAAATTTAATTCCTTCTTTGAAAGCAAATTCCTGCTCCTCATTGGAGCTATTTGTTTCTGATTGTGGGCTCTTAAAAACTCTGCTTCCCTTTTAACAAAATTCCTCTCTAGGAATAAAACTGCCCTAGGTTGTCTAACCATCACTGCATCCACCTGAAGAACGTAAATCTTCATGAAATTTCAATGAAAGAAATTTTTCTATACAAAAGTATTGGGTCATAGTTTTTCATGGTAATTATTGAATATGTGATGGTATTAAATGGAGTCATGTTATTAGTGTATTACAAAGTGTTAGTTTCACCAAAGAAACAATGTGAAAATGCCCCCAGAAAGTGTTTCCTGCACGAGACAGAGGCACAGCTGGAATAATTTCCCGTCAGTTTGTGAACTTTGTGCACATGTTGCATCCTACTTTAATCAATGTGAAAAGGATGATAATCTTCAGATTAATGGTCCATTCCATTTCTAGCAGATGCTTAATGCAAAAGCCTGGCTTGGCTGACCAGTGGGTTTGTGCAAAGGACTTAGAACTCATGCTCAGTAAGGGGATTTCCTCTCACTTTGCCTTGTTAATATCTAACTTATGGCTTACACGAAACTATAAAAGTCCAGTGATTAATTAGAATATCGCTTAAAATTTGTCAGGCACTGTTTTATGGCTCTGAAGACTGAAAACATAAAGATTTTTGGATCTTTTTAAGACAAACTGGTTTGCACTTTATTTCGGTGATGACTAATAAAGTTTTTATGTGTCTCAGGTCTTTGATGATTTCATAACAGGCTCTTTAATATTGCCTGAGTACTATTGAACAAGTTTCATTGGATTTATTTATGATTGACAATACTGTGGATTTTATGGCATTAATCCTTACTACACTACTCTCACTATCATGGAAAACTTACTCTGTGCTGTTGGAGTCAAATAATTTACCTTCTACCTTTTGTTATGGTGTTTTGAATGTGTGTGCTCCAGTTGAAACATTATATGACACCTGGATTTAAAATAATCAAAGTTTTCTTCTGAAGTAGCCATAGAAACCCATGTCCATTTCTCAGGTCTGGGATCAATTAGCCCCCGCAAAGGACTCTTTCTTCTTCAAAGATGCTCTGTAAAAATCAGAGATGATAACAGGCCGGTTTTGAAGTCTAATCTGGACAGGCATTTTGACTTGGATGTGGGATAGCACAATGTTACAAATCCAGAGTTCAGTTAGAAAGCCATTCCTCTTCAATATGCGCTGTGACTCTTGGTTGTGTATCCTTCACTCCGGGGAGGTCCTTTTCACATCTGGCTCTACACATTCTTCCAGTGGAGCATTTAGGCAATAAGCCTCCCACACCCGCTCACATACTCTTTTCTGAATGGTTCCAGAAGAAGAGGAAGGCAAGAGGAGCACCACAGAGATTGGACATTTGATGAACTACACATGCGTTAATGTCAGTCACTGTAGCAAAAATGGATAAAGAGCACGAAACAAATCAGGCTCCTGGTCAGAATCAGCCAAGGACAGAATGCACATCTGGAGAAGGGGGTCACATTTCCATTCTCAGTCCCTCCACACTGAGGACCTATTCAGGAACTCTATTACCTGGTACCTCATGCCAAGTGAATTGAAAAGCTACGAGCAATGCCTACTGAGAGCCCTAAAGTAGTTGTTAGTGGTGGCCATGAAAGAGGCCCAGAAGCCAGACTCTTTGGGGAACCTCTGGGCTTTCAAGGCATGTGGACCGCCTACTATTGAGTCTGTTTCTGCTTAAAGTCTTGCATGGTCTGTGGCAGCTAGGACACTTGCCGCAGGTGAACTCAGAAACCTCTTTATGTAGTGTCGTATTTTCTTTCTCAAAGGAAACTCTGCAACGGGGAAGAAGAGATAATCTAACAAAATTACTTAAGTTACATGGGAAATTCATAGAGTTCTGTTTCCTTTTAGACCTCTATTTTGGAGGGAGAACTCAAAATAGATATTATAAGCCCATGCACTGACATTTACTTCTATTTGTAGGATACTCTCCTTGGCCCTAAATCAGAGCCTAGTCATTCTTAGTTTAAACACAGTTCTAAGCAATTTGGCTTTCTGGTTCCCTAGCCTGCGGTCGATTAGGAGCAGCAAATTAAAGTGAAACTTCACGACAGTGCAGCTCATCCGCGAGTAGTACAATAGTGTCAGAACCACACTACGTATTTCCAGTAACGACTTGAAATGTCTGGGCTAGCAAACACCACATTCCTAAACGATTTGCTCAAGGTTTCATTTGGATGGCTTGGTGTTGTATACACACAGCCTCACTTTGAAATTGTGTAATTTCCCCTGAAACTTTAGAATTTCATCTAGCCATGGTATTGTATATATGAGAGAGTCTTTATTTATAAACCACAGTTCTTAGAAAACTTGCTTAGATTTGTGCTAATGTAATTCCACAGAGACATAGCTACAGCCCATTTATTCATTCACCTTCTCTTTTTGAAACCATGTTTTGCTCTAGCAGGAACTACTCCAAGGACTCATGTGGGAATAGGAAGAGAATACTCTCCTTTGTGCATAGTCTCAGGAATGTTAGTTATTATTTTATTATATTATTAGTAGTAGTGTTTAATAGTAAGGATGAAGATGATGGTGATCCCATGCACTGGTATTACGTTTAAGCATAATTTCCAGCATGTAATCCTATTTGAAGATGTGGATACATATGAAAATGGATATACAGATATTGCCTGCATTATAGAGTGACCAGTTTTACCAAATACCAAACAATTAACAAGTATGTTCATGTTGGGGGGATGCAAATATTATAAAGAAGCATAAGGGTTAGTTAGGAAAAAAAAGGAAAGGAATATTTCTGACATATAGGTGGTAGGTGTTCAATAAATGTTTGTTAAATGAGTGAATAACACAATGCAGAAGATAGTGAAGTCTATGAGGGACAGCTGAAGTGTTATGGGCCTTCAAAGGAAGATGAGATTACTATTAGCTAGGATGGGTGGGAGGCAGGGTGGGATCCAGAGAAGCTTTGTGGAGAAGGTGGCATTGGGCAGGAAAGGAAAGGGAGGGCTGATAATTTTGATCCTTTCAATATATTATCCCAATTAACCAATATCACAATTCTTTTTTTTCTTAAAGATTGGCACCTGAGCTAACATCTGTTGCCAATATTTTTGGAGTTTTTTTTTTTTTCCTGCTTTTTCTCCCCATATCCCCCAGTACATAGTCGTATATTTCAGTTGTGGGTCCTTCTAGTTGTGGCATGTGAGATGCTGCCTCAGCATGGCTTGATGAGCGGTGCCATGTCCGAGCCCAGGATCCAAACTGGTGAAACCTTGGGCCACTGAAGCGGAGCACAGGAACTTAACCACTCGGCTATGGAGCCAGCCCCCCATATCACAATTCTAAAAGGAAAGATAAATATCCCCATTTTACGTATACGGAGATGGATGCATAGAGAAGGTAGGAAGTCTAGTAATTGGAAAACTGAAGAACTTGGATTTAACCATAATTAAATACATAGTCTCAAGTTTTTCCAATCTACCACAGACCCAGTAATCTTTCACTGGGCTCTGAGCTGTCTACCCTTGAGTGGGTAAGTCTTGATATTTGAATGTGGGAGAAGGCCTTCTAAGAAAAGGAAACAGCTGAAGCAAAGGCCTAGGAGTGGAGAAGACAATGAATACATACTAAATTTGTAGTTACATGGTACAATATATACTAAATAGGAAAGGTAAATCCTGTACATATTTTAATTACAACATTAAAATCCTAAAGATGGAAATCTATTAGAAAACATTTCAAACACTGGAAGAAATCCATGCTTTAAGATTCATGCCTGAACTTAAATTTATTTGCTAAATATGCACAAATATCTGTGTGTGTGTTTTATGGCCCACATAGAGAATCTGACCTGTTCATTTGCAGGTACACTCAGTCCTGACCAAAACTAAAAAGGAAAATATTAATGGTCATTCAAAGCCAACTGAAATGTTTCCTATGAGAGAGGTCTGTGTGTACCATGCGTGCAAAGATTGTCCTGCTTGTGATTAAATCTGATACACAGTATGTGAGCATTGTAGGAGAGATGTACAAATTTTGGACTTTTTGGCATTGTTGCTTTGATAAATCAGAAAGAAAACAACTATCAATTAAGCAAGAGTTTGTTCATCTAACTTATCTGAAATCAGAGTCAGCTGACTCCGAAATTTTAGATTCCATTCCATGATTCTCTTCATTTCATGATGGTTGATGGCTGTCCCTCCCTACCTGGAATGGAGCCTCCACCCACACATGGGCCATGGTTTCTGTGCCTGTCTTTGAATTATTCAGAAAAGACAAATTAGGTCACCACCAAAACGAAAAACCAAAAGCCTGCTGAAATAAAAATCTGCTATAAAGAATAAAGGTTTTTTTATCCTAGTTGGTGACTCACTGATTTCAAAAAGTAGTCGATTCTATACAATAAAGAACTTGGACAATCCTAAAAATCATGTGACACAGTGAAATTTTACAAATAATTATTAATTTTCCTCTTCTATCGGTAAAAAAATAAGACTCTATTTTTTAATTCAAATACTTCTATGGGTTTGTCTATTGCTAGATCGTTCTAAGAGATCATTAAATATGGATTTTACTGATATTAGATTTGAGACTAACGAATTAAATGCGGTTAAAAAAGATATAGGATGCAAATTTTATACCTAAAGATCTAATTAGTTTCACCCCATTTTTAAGACATCTCACTATTGCATTGGGTTAGCATCTTTACATGTAATAGTTCCATTTTTTGGTTCCTATTCCTGTATGTGTAGACATATTTCTCAGCTCTTTCCCTAATATGTATTCATAATAACTCACAAGTAAGCACACAGACTTAATTATAAGTTGCAACCCTTTTCCAGATTCCTAATATGAAACGCATTTCTTATTCAGTGCCTCAAATTAATAGTCTATTCAGTAGAATTGTAAGCCCTCATTTCTGGGGGTGGCCCTTGTCAAAATGAAAAATGGAAAACTCATGTTTCAGAGATAGGAACAAATAATATGTGAAAACATTTAAGAGGTTTGAAGTTATTAAAATGGCAGATCTACTGGGAACAGAAAGAGCAGTATGTCATGGAAGAAACGAAGGAAAAGGGAGACAGGAAGCATTCTCTGGCCCTTTCAATCCTGCATTTTAAAACAAAACAAAAAAATTCAGGAAGAATTGGAAGGTAGCCAACCTAATGCCGTTATTTCATAGAGCTTAGGGACACGCCAGGAAATTACAGGCCAGTTAGTTTAACTTCACTTGTAGGGAAAGTATTAAAAACTGCTGCAGGAGATCAAGTAAAAGGATACTTGGAAAACCAGAGCTTGATTAAGGCAAGGCTGGCCAGCGTGGTTTTCGGAAAGGGAAGGTCATGTCTTAGGAACTTGTTGAAATTCTTTGAAGCTATTATGGCCAGTACAGTCTTCAAAGAACACAGCGAGGCCCAGGATCTGTGTATCTTTTCCGTTCCACATCAGTCCTTCAGGGAGCTTGCCGAACATGGCCCACATCAGGGCCTTGGCGCTCTAGGTTTAGAAACCACTATCAAAATAGCAGAAAATAACCTCTGATGGAACATTTTTAAAGCTGGAACCAATTAATACAACCTGATATTTATAAATGTAAAATAATGACTTGGAACAAATTTCAGAAATATTGAGCTGTAACAAAGAAGTACTACGTTGGGACTATAAAAACAGTCGAGGAGATATTGTGCCAAAATCTGGGCTTTGGAGACATTTCTCACCCAAAGAAGGGAAAATCAGGAGAAATCACAGTGCTAGAAAGGTTTATAGAGTAAAGGGCTATGTAGGGTTGCAACCAAATAAATTTTGTCAAGATGAGAACAAAGCAGTCAGATGTGTTAACAACCCCGAGCCTCCTTGGTTCTGGAGGAGGCCACAGCAGCCCAGCAGAGAAAGTCAAGTCCAGGCTAGTCACTGAAGGGCAGAAGGTCAGGGCTCCACTGCCTTAGGAATGGGCTCCCAGGGCCCAAATATGTTTGCCTCTTAGTTGGGAAACCTGGAGTTGTTTTCAAAGAAAAACACACCTCAACCAAAAGTGTTCAAAAACATCCAGCTCTTTTCCACTCTGGGACCCAGGCAGCTGGCCAAGGGCATGTGGTCCAGGAGGGGGCAGGTACTCACTGGGGAGGAGTAGAATCTGAAGCTCAGGAGCCTGGGATTCCGCAGCAGGTAATGCACACCATGCAAGGACTGGGGTGCTGGCTAGGTCCTTTGGTCAGTGGGAGAACTTCTGGGCAAGCCAGGAAGCCAGACAAGAATTCCAGGACACAGATATCAGTGGAGGAGCAGCCGCAAAAATGGAGCAAGTTTCGGCAAATGAAGAGTGGCCATCACAGCCTTGGCGGGGGTGGATGCAGGAGCCTCTCCAACACTCTATACTCCACGCCCACCGCGATTGGAAGGATGTCAGGGAAGGCATCTGGAAGACTATATCACTCTATTCCTGTATCTAAGACTGTGAATAAGCCGCCTTTATATACAGTAACAATAATAATTACCATTTTTTGACCACTTAGTTTGTTCCAAGTCTTGTATGCTGGGGGCTTCGTATATATTAGCTAACCTAATCTCAACAACCTGCCAGGAGATTCTTAACAAATGGTCAAAGTGGAGCTCACGTAGGCTAAGTAACCTGTTTTACTTAGGTTAAGTAAGACTTGGAAGCCTCTCATCCTTCTACTTGCATCACACAAGAATTGAGGGTAAATAGTTTAGATTTTGCAAGTGGTTGTTGTGGTTTACATTTCTTGAATACAAGGTACTGTTAGCAATTAGAATTAAGCTTTAAACCTCTCGATAGTTCTGTGAAATGTTTATGCCTTTTCCTCCTACTCAGGTGAAAACAATGAAGTTGTATCCACAGGTGATGAAGATGCCAAACAATTTTAGTTGTGTTTTTGAGCCACGTTGATGAGTGGCTTCTGCCCAAATGTTTGGATCAACAGGAATTTTTAATTCTTTCAGTTAAGGTTTATATGGTTCAGGTAGCTGAGTCTTTTCCTTAGTTGGGGGAAGAGGGAGAGATGGGAAACAAGAGGAAAGTCAATATGTCTGAGGTGAAGGTGTGGAGAGAAAGGGATCTGTCTGAAAGCCTAAGCTAATTAGTGAGAGTGAACTTCGTCTCCAGAGTGCCTCCTGCTGGTCTGGTGAGACATACACCTACCTGTTAGATGCGCTGATCCAAACCAGACTGCCTGGCTCACACCCTGATTCTGCTCCTTACTAGCTTTGTAATTGTGGACAAGTCATGTAACTCTGCTGTACTCCAGTTTTCTCTTTGTAAAGTCAGCGTTGATGATAGTCTCCTCCTCATAAAGCTGTGGTGATGATTAAATGAGATAGTAAACATGAAGTACTTAGCATAGTACCTGGCATAGAGTGTGTCCGTTAAAGTTTAGCTATTATAAATAATATTATTATTTTTTAAATTTCTATTTGCAGTCATAGTGAATGTTGGAGTTTTGTACTTTAGGAAGCATGAAAGAACTAGAAACATCTATGAGCAGGGTTTTTTATTTTTAATTTTTTATTATGGCAAAAAACACATAACATAAAGCTCACCATCTTAATTATGTCTAAGTGGACAGTTCAGTAGTGTTAAATGTATTCACATTGTTGTGAAACCAGTCTCTACAACTTTTTTATCTTACAAAACTAAAACTCTATATTCAGTAAACAGTGACTCCCCATTTCCCTCTCCCCCAGCCCCGATGACCATCATTCTACCTTCTGTTTCTATGAATTAGATGACTCTAGATACCTCATATTAGTGGAATCATAAAGTATTTGTATTTTTGTGACTGGCTTACTTTACTTAGCATAATGTCTTCAAGGTTCATCCATGTTGTAGCACATGTCAAAATGCCCTTCCTTTTTCAAGGCTGAATAATATTCAGTTGTGTGTATATACCACATTTTGTTTATCCATTCAACCATTGATCTGTCTTGGTGATGTGTAGCTTTGGCTAAATCACCAAGTGATACTCAGTGACTAAGTTTTAGAAAATGCTTCATTTTCATGCATTCCACAAATATTTGAGGGTCTTTTATGTACCAAATCTATGGTTGAGTTTGTCTTGGTGAATTAAACAGGTATAATTCCCTGCAATCCAGAGTTTACATTTCAATAGGGAAGGCAGACAAGCAAAAATCAAACAAGCAAACAAATACATACACTAGTATGAATTGGAATAATTGCTTTAAATCAGAAGGAATTACAGGGGAAACTACTTGAGACTGAGTGTTTGGAGATAAACTGAAAGGAAAAGAGCCAACCTAAAAGAGTAGAGAAAAATATTCAGGCAGAGGGAAGAGCATGTGCAAAGAACCTGAGGCAGGAAAGGAAAGATTTCAGCCTTTTGGAAGAATGAAAAAGGCCTGGAACATAAAGAGAGAGAGTGTGAAAAGAGAGAATGGAGAGATGGGCAGAGGCCAGATCTTCAGGGATTGGCAGGTCCTTGTTAAGAAAGAATTTGCTATTTTGTTTCATAGGAAGTGAGAAGCCATAAAGGGGGGAGAATGACACAATCTGAGTTCTTTTGAAAAATATTTTTCTGCTGCTGAGTGGAGAATAAATTGAGATGGGGCAGGAGGCAAACACGGGAGTGAGGAGACTCGTTAGGAGGCCTTTGGGGTATCCAGGTGGAGAGAGAGCGACAGATTCAGGTCTATCAAGAAGGAGGAGTCAGCAGCATGGCGCTGATGGGAGATGTGAGGGAGACGAAGGCATCAGGAGTGACTCCAACGTTCCGGCTTGAGAAACTGAGTGAGAATATCTTCTGATGCAGAGAAAATTGGAGGAGACTAAATTGGGGAGAAGATTGGAAGTACAGTTTGGGATAGGTTAAATTTGGTATGTCTGAGAGATATCTAAGAGGATGTCAAAAAGGAAATCAGATTTTTTAGTCTTTTTCCTTTTTCGCATCCTTCGTGCCTACCTCAGTGCTAGTATGTAGTAAGTCTCGAAGAAGTGTTTGTTATCTGAAAGAATTAATTTGTTAATGAAGGGAGTTACTGGTAAAGTCTACAAGCATTAACAGTGGACCTTTTCAACAATAGGGTTCAATAATACTTCCTGGGTACTAGACATTTTGGTCCTTTCTGTTTTCCCTTTACTGGTTCCATATTGTAAACAGTGATTTTCAAACTGTGGGTGACAACTCAGAGGTTCACAAAGAACTTTAGTTGGTTGCAACTGTGTGTGTGTGTGTGTGGTTTGTGATGTAAATATTTTTCTGCTATAAAAATAGGTCCAAAAGTGTTTGAGAAAACAATGCCCTAGAATCCCTTAAACATCTTTTGTGTTATACTCCTTTTGCGTTTTCCTCTTTTTCAGTCTCTCACCTAACCCCAGACTAAAGGATATAGTGGATACTCATCCCAGCTCGTTCCTCACTCAGCAGACATGTACTGAGTTTCTAGTACATGCTGGACAATGGGATTGAGTTAGACCTGGTCTCTGCTCTCAAGAGCTCATAGTCGATAATTTTGTAAACTATCTGTTTTCTGCTATTTAATGACATTTTAATAACTTGTAGCAAGTCTAAAATAAAGTTATATATTTAATCTCCAGTTGCAATCAAGTCTGTTCTTCATTGAGTCCTGTGGCTGACCTCACTTATTGTTCACAACTTTCAGCTAAGAGGGTAATGGCCCCTGGACAGGGTCTGTTGGAAAAAGGAGAGTGGGAGAAGCACAACGCTCCCCCAAACAGTGAAGGATGCAACAAAGATACAGAAGGCTTGTCTCAAAGGGAGAGAAGGTATAGCTGGAATTGAAGTATGGGAACCATCTTCATGCTTCTATATGTTTTAATGTGACCTCTATTTCTGAAATTCTCTTTCCTCGATCTTCGGTTGCAAAGAAAGAAAAAGAAATAACAAACTTAAGGTGAGAGATTGACTATTAGAAAGAAATTCATTTATATTTATTGAAAAGCTACTGTGCATATTAAACACTTACTGAATAGTAATTTGAATGAGTGAACTTCAGATAGATTTTTATATATTAAAATCCCAACATTCTTCTATTTCACAAACACGATTGGCCCCAAATCCCTCAAACCTTATTAAGTAGCATGATAGTGTAAGTTAACTAAAATATGATATCTATATTGCTTCACAAAATATATAAAAAATCTGTAATTATGAACATGTTATATTTGAAACATAGGAAACCAATCTTACAAAAATTCTTACCCAGAAAAAGTGAAGTTGTTCAATAAACCGCTTCCTTTAAAATTTTGTATTTCAAGTTCATACTTATTTGGGATTACAATGCTCATAACTGTTTGAAATCTATAGAACTCTGGTGGTGAGCAAGGCCAACAGCATGCACTGCGTACTACACCGAACACTCCAAAATGAACAAATTTATCATTATCCTAATTAGCCTTTATCAATAATTTATATGAAAAAAGACAAGCTCACTCCAGGCTCACTCACTCATCAGGAAACCTTTAATTAGATTATTTTCTTCATCAGAAGGAATATCTAATTATTTTAGTTATTCTTGAATCTTATAATATTATCCTTCGTTTATCTCTGGAGCTGCAGAGAAGCAGAACAGAGTCAAATAACACGTGACATAGTCACAGGCCACCACTGCTGAGTCCTATGTCCTTTATGAGGAGCTGGTCTTGTATTGCATTCCCAAAGATTCATTTTAGAAATATCATTGAGAAAAAAAAAAAGGATAGATCCTATCTGGATTTAATGCAAAGGGCTCATATATTACTTTTTTTGTAACTAATAAAATTTCCCAGACTGACAGCAAATTTCTGATTTGCTTTTCCCCCAGTAAAATGTCTGCTTTGAATTATACAGAAAGAATTCTTCTTTTTGCCAACTTGTTTCAGTTCCCTGTGCAAAACCATCCACAGAACACTGTCAGGGGTTTCCTATTGAGGTTCATTTCAGGATTCCTCCATAACTGGAGGAATACACACACACACACGCGCATACACACACACACACTTTTTTGTCCCTTTTTGTTTGCAGCAAGCAAAAGGAAATGTGTTGGTTTGGTAAGGTTTGTGTATGGTGCTTTCCCTTTCTGAAAGCAGAGACAAGTATTAGTCATCAGACAGAGAAAAGAGTTCCACGGTCTCACCCTGGGGTAGCGTCCTGTTTTATATATGCAGGCCCGCCCTGTGTGTAGGTGGAGTGGGCAATTGCTGTGAGATGTGATTTAAGAGGCGCTGGAAGTCCTGCCTGTCCAAAAAGAGCCCCCATACCCGCCTGTTGAGTTCAGGCACAGTGTCCATAAAACCCTGGTTTAAATGAAGTGAAACTGCATTTTCAGAATGTTAACCCATTATATCCGTTATCCTATCAGCATGCATTTGTTTATTAGAAATAAAAGCTGGACCATTTGTACAGGGAGAGGAGGGGAAGCGGTTAGCAAGGTGTGAGGTTTAGAGTGATGATGCAAGTCACCAGAAGCAATTTCTGCATAACCATGAGTGAGTCTGTTGAAACTAAACCTCTTCTGCATTCATTCATTCATTCAGTCAGTCTTTTTTTAATCAATATTTTATGGAAGATGACATTTTCTGAAACAGGCATGCTCTTCTCTGGGACACTTAAAGAAAAAAAGGATAATAATGACAGCTCACATTTGGAAGGCGCCTTTTTGAGTCCAAAATACTTTCACACACAGTGTCAAATTTGATCCCCAAAGCACCCTTGCGAGGTGGACTTAACATCTTACTACTCTCGTGAGATTGAGTGACTTGCCCCACCCCTGGCAGCAATAATGGCAGAGCCCCGCGTTGGAAGCCAGGCATTCTGACTCCAGATTCAGGGTTCGCTCTGCTACTTCAGGCTCTTCAAGACACAGTTCCCACAGTCAAGGAGCTGCCAGTTAAGTTTAACCCACTTAGTAATTCATTTGAACCAAAGAGCAAGCTCAGGGAGCATTTTCTCTAGTGGTATTACTAAGGATGTGTTTCCCCTTGTCTTAAAGTTTCCAAAAGAACTGTGCCAAACACAGGCTTCTGCAGGCACACATTTGGCCTCCAAAATTTAAGTTTGGTTTTATCAATCATTCACATCATTCTCTGGGGAAAAAAAAAATCCTCCACTTAGAATACTGACCACTTTGCACAAAGTTGTAAATACTAAAAATAAACCAAATTAGATGGGAAAATAAAAATGTGAATTGGCAGAAATTAACTTAGGATTTTCTCTAGAAGCCCTTGGGCTTAGGGGTATTTTGAGTAGATAGAAAGTGGGGGTAGAACATGATCAGGCATTATGCGTGACTGTGGAATCTGGAATTTCTATGTCAAAGCCCATCTACCTTGCTCTGTAACTGAACACACTCACCTCCATTCCTTTAGCTGACGAGCCACAGTTCTGTAGTAACTCCAGCTCATCCCTTTTGAGGCATTATAGAACTTAATTCACTTTATGCTCCTTCCTTGGTAAGTGCAAAATGTAGAGTTGAATAGAATTACGTAAAATTTAAACTTAGATGTTTTCATTTATCAGCCAAGTAAGCCTGTTCAAATGCCGTCTCTTTTCTGAAATCTTCTTGGATTCCCCTAGGCAGAGTTCATCCTGCTGTTGTTATACTGTGGTTGGTTGTTTGTATCTGCCTCCCTCTACTTCGTGTGAATGGCATGAGCATCAGAGGCATGTGTTATTCATCACTAAAACCCCAGTGCTCTAGGCTAGCAATCCCAAGCTATTTTGATAACATATCACGTCAGTTAAAAAAAAATTGAGCGTGTATTCCAGGTACGTTATATGTGTATACAGAGAGAGAGAGATAAGTATGCACAAGAATACAAACATATTACAAATATTATAGAACATTCTCAAAAATAACAATTAAAAAGGACAAAATAAAGATAAATATAATCAAGAGTTCTAATGTTTTCCCCCTCCTGGTGGATAATCTTGTGCACGTCCAGTGCATTTGGAGACCAAAGCCAACGATTTCAGCACATTGGCGGAACCTAGTAAATGTTTGTGGCGTGGGTAAACAAATGAACAGTCCCTCTCCTAAGCACATTCTCTTTGGCACATTAGGCACTTCCCAGGACACTAGTCACTTTCTAAATTAGTGAACTAGCGCCATTTGCTTTCCCAGCCTTTGAACACACTGGCTTGGGGAGCGGAAGTTGGCTGGATCTCAGCCCACAGCTGCCCTTCACACGGTGCCCTTGTACAAGGGACAACCCACACGATGTTTGTGAAGGGCTGTGTGATTTGTGTGCCTATTCTCTCATTCAGCACATATTTTATTGATTGTTTACCATTTGCCGATCACAAAGTTAATTCCAGCCTTCAATCTGGAAAACAGATATGGGAATGAGCAATTCTATTACCATATGATAACAAAGAAGCTTTTAAAGGTGCAAGGAGTGCACAGACGATGCCTAAATCTTTCTAAAGTTTTGAGGAAAAGGTTTTAGGAAAATGCCTTGAAGACTGAAAGGGAAGTTTATGGAGTAATGAAGGGGAAAGAGGAATTTTCTGCAAAGGAATCAGCCCATGCAAAATCAAGCAGACAAAAGACAGCACGGCATGACCAAGGGACTCCAAATGGCAGATATCCATGCTGTAAAGGAGGGAAAGTGGAAGGAGATGCCAGGAGAGAGCTGGACAGGTGTGTCAAGGCCAAGTCGTAAAGGGCTCATTGTGCCCTGCTAAGGAGTGTATGGTTTATCCTTCAGGTATGGGAGCCTTTGAGGAATTCTGAGCTGGAAAGTCATATGGAGAGGTGAAGTCATTAGAATCAGCGTGCAGGAAGAATTCTGTGGGCAGGTGGAGGGGTGGCACTGTTAGAAACAAACTGCTGTACAACATTTACATTGTATACATAATTTATTAGCTGTTTTATTATAAAAGCAATACATGTTGATTGTGGAAAATTTAGAAAATGTAAAAAGAGCATAGCCCATATACCAATAAGTACTTAAGGAGTATCTGTGGAATATTCCACCATTCAGAGATGTTTGCTTCTTTTTAAAAAATGGGAATTATATCATATAGATTTCTATCACATCCTTTTCACGTATTATCATGTTAGCCTTTTTCTAAATCCATATTCAGAGTCTATATAATAGAAAGCGTGTCTCTAGTCAATAATTCATTAAACCACTCCCCCTTTTGCTAAATTTAGACTGTTTACCAATAGTTATGATCTTGATTGTTTCCTTATGAAAAATTTCAAGAAGTGGAATTACTGAGTCAAAGTATATAAATCTTTTTAAAGCTCTTGACACATATTGTCAAAATGCATTGTGATAATTTGTGCCAATTTACATTCCTTCTAACAGTTCCAGTTTAACCACACCCTCTCCAACATTGCAGCTTTTATCTTAGTCAATTTGATAAACAAAAATTGTAAGGTTGAACATTCAATCATATTTTTATTGGCTATGTTTTGTGAGTATGGAATTCATTAGAGTAAAATGATTATGTAACTTCATTTTCAGATTTCTTCTGATAATGGGAGGGGACCCTCAATTGTCTAAATTCAGAATGGGGAATATTTGCTTTAAGTGATTTCAAAACAGATTGTAGGTGCCGTGAGGGATACAAAGAGGAAGAAGCCCTCATCCAGGCCCTGTATGAGCTCAAGGTGCACTGCCAGTGAAGGGCACTTGTGTAGGACTGCTAACAATGGCACGCCTGCAGGCGGGGCCTCGACGGAAACAAGAACGAGGGCCATGGCCATGGGACTCAGGGAGAAAGATCTCAGATGTGGAAGTATGTGAAGGGTTGGTGCAGGAGGCTCTTTGGTGTGAGCTCTAGCTCTTCCAATTTCTAATCTCTTCTTGTCTCCTTGTGTCAGTGGTTCTCAAAGGAGCATGCCTCAAAATCACCTGGAGAGCTTATTAAAAATGCTTATTCCAGATCCCAGCCACAGTGATGGGGGGCAGGAGCATCTTCAGGACAGTCCAGGAACACACTTTCTGAATAAGCACCTAGGTTCTTCAGAGCCCGCACCTGGAGAAATGCAGCCACACCTGTGACCACATGCTGCTCGTAGGGCCAGGGAAGGGCCCTCCTCCTCAACCATGAACTCTCCATGTGCACGCTGATCGCCCTCGCCACCCACCCAGACTGGACTGTGGCTCCAGTTCTTCTCCCTCCTCCTCACATTCTTCATTTCCTAGTGTTTATCCATCCCTTCGTCCTTTCTTTCATTTTTGTGCACTTGTGCCGGGTCCTGTTCAAGGAGCTGCAGGGACAGAGGTAAACAAGCCATCAAAGCCCCCTGCCTTCAGAATATTTACATTCTCGAATCTGTTGAGTTCCGCCAATGTAACAGTGATCTGGGAAGGGTCAGAAAACGTTCATGGTTCATGCTTTGTTCATTCCCCTGCTCTTCAAGGGAGATGGTACTGCCTGCCTGCCCGGGTCTTTGCCTATAGCCTCTTGGTCTAGACCTCGGGTAAACACACATGCCTCTTGTGCTGGGAGCAAAGGACAGTCAAACAAAGCTGGAAGGGAAGGTACAGAGTGTGAGCTCTGAAGCACACCTTCGAGGGTTCTGAGGTTTGCCACGGGTCACCGAGACATCTCACAAAGCCTGGGTTTTTCGCTACATATAAACGGTCACTGAAGATAAATAAAATGCCAAGACTCACAAGGAGACCGCTATATATCTGATCGTGTCTCTCATCTGTTTAAAACTCTGTGTCTCCTCATTACTTTCAAGATAAAACCCAATTTCCTTTAATATGTTATTCAAGCCCCTGGTGGCCTCACCCCTGGTTACCTCTCCGGTGTCAACTTTCCTCCATTCCTCCCCTTTTCCTGCCCTTCCCCACCACTCCTGCCCCCCAACCTCCTACCACGTGTTCCTAACCACTTTCTACTTTCCTGAAGATGGCACTCTCTCCGGCCTCAGTCCATCTGACTGGGATACTGCCCTTCCTCTGTCTTTCCTCTCCTCCTCCTGTTTCATACCATCTAGTCTCAATCATGGTCACTCCTACTGATCCTTCAAGATTCACTCAGGTGTGACACCTGCAGAAAACCTTTGCTGCCTCTCCCAGTTTGGATGAGGGGCCCTCCCATGGGTGACAGCACCCTGCTCATCTTCATCAATAGGCAGGGCACAGAAAACTGAAGGGCATGCTCAGTGCACATTGCATTCAGCCTCCCACCCTCGACTGAGAGCTCATTTTGGGCAGGGGCATCTGCTTTTGTCTCTGAATCTCCAGTACAGGGAATGTAGTGGGTGTTCTGTAAAAGTGTGATGAATGAATGACGAGGTGGGTTCTTCAAGTATGAGCCAAGTTAATTCACAGCTGAGAATGGCTCCATATCAAGAATTGGATGGTGAAAGGCGGACGTCACCAGGATTGCACTACAAGAGCAATCGGTCTCTAGAACAAGTCTCTGAGGAAAGGTGAACAACGTCGCCAATGCACTCTCCAGAGGGCCCCAGTTAACTTAGATTTGATCCGGGCCAATAGGGAAATCCAAGCGTAGGTGAGTCACAACAGTAGAGGCTCTTGGTAGTGGTAAAATTTGTAATCAAGCAGTGTGAAACATGGTTCACTATGGCCATCTGATTTAATTCATTCAGTAATTACTAACTAAGCATCTACTGTGTTCTAGGCTTTGAATTTAGATCAGTGGGAAAAAATAGATAAAAACTGATACCCTTATGGGGCTTACTTTTTAATTAGGAAGGGGAAAGAGTAGAAAAGATAAAGTATGTGTTATATAAGATATTAATAATTGCTATGGAGAAAAGGAGGCATAGAGTGTTGGGGGTGTGGGAAGTGGAGGGAGGGTTACTAATTTAAATATGGTGGCCACAGAAGGCAAAACTCAGAAGGTAATATTTGAATAAACCTGAAGGAGGTGATGGAGCTATGTGGATGTCTGGGGAAGAGCCTCCCAAGCAGGGGAAATAGCGTGTGCAAAAGCTCTGAGGCATATTTGGTAGACACCAAGAAGGCAGTGTGTTGGAAACAAGTGATAGAAAGTAACAAGAGATGGGTTCAGATCATGTAGGAACTGATCTGGAGCCACTGAAAGGATTTGGAGCAAAACCTCCACCAAGCAGTAGATGTGTAGTATTCAGAGTCTGATCCTAAGGAAGTGTGTAAACTGGTGGTCTGTCTCTTAACTCACTGGGATTGCAGTCCAGGACTTCACTGGAGTTCCCTGGAGAAAATATTAGTCAATGCTAGAAGTTAGAAAAGAAAAGCAGATACTACTTTGGTTAGAAGGGCAGACTCTGGTATCACAGTGCTATATTTACAGATCATTACCATAATTTAACACCAATGACCTTGGGCAAGTTACTTCATCTCTGAGCCCCATGAATATTTGTTATTAGGTTACTAGATCCTGAATGTGAGATGAACAACCATGTCAAATGCTTTCTGCTAGAAGGAAGATTAATACTCCTGTTGCCTCTGATAGGACTGGCCCAGAAACTGGGGTGGACATGAGGCTCTGGGAAGGCCATCAGTGGATGAGCTAGAAGGACTGGGGAAAGCAGATCAAGGGATCCAATCAGACTAATGACAGTCTACCACCAAAGCTCTGGCAGTCTCGAGATGGCTCTCCTTGAACTTGGTATCTTAGGGTGACCAACTGTCCTGTGTGCCAGGAACTTTCAGTCTTAGCACTGAAAGTACCAAACCCTGGGAAACTCCTAGGTTGGTCAGCCTAGTGTCAATATGTAAATGACTTTTGCCATAGTTCTTAAACTCAAGGGTATTTCAGAATCCCTTAGAAGGCTTGTTAAAATTTTATACTCCTAGGTTCTTACCTCCAGAGATTGATTTGGTAGTTCTGGGGGTAGATCCCAGGCAATCTATATCTTTAGCCAGGGTCCCAGGGATTCTGATGATGATGATCCACAGGGCACACCAGAGAAACACTTAAGGGAAACTACACGGCATCCATCTGCTCATAAAGGGCTTTCCCAGTAGCCAGTCAAGAGACTCCAACATCCTGTATGCCTCCTTTATGACTACTGAGTCAGAGAGGCTAGGAGAGGAGAGGGAAACTCAGAAAACAAGCCCTTTTTATGGGGCAGATTTGGAATAAATTGAGAGTTAGGAGGCAATAACAGCTTTGAAGAACGCTGTCCACAATCAAGCTAGAGAAACGCTACAACTTTTTGATAGTTGCGGAGGAACAGAGTATTGACGGCAGAAGAGGAGAAGGCTGACACACTGAATACATTCTTTACACAGCAGGACATGAGCAGAAATCCCACTCCAGGCTGTCCTCTGAAATGAGAAGCTTGATGACTCTATATTAAAGTAACAATAATAATGATAAAAAGATTAAGGCAACGTAGATGCACATACCTGAGAACAAGGGACTCAGGGGTGAAACTGACAATATGCAGGTTGAATATGTTCATATAAAAGGCCCGAAAAGAAACCAGGTACAAAGCAGTGGCTCTCAAACCTGGAGGACATCAGAATCACCAGAGAACTTGTTAAAGCAGACTGCTGGGCCCACCCCCAAAGTGTGGGATTCAGCAGGTCTGGGCTGGAGCCCAAGAATGTGCATGTCTAGCAAGCTTTCGGGTGACACTGATGCTGCCGGTCTTGGAATCACACCTTGATAGTCATTGGTTTAAAAAAGAACTGGTCTCTATTAATTTGAAGGCATGAATCTCATCACGTTGGTATCAGCTTCATCACCTTCCAACTTCACAAGACAAAAAAATTAAAGCTGGCTTAAGCCAAAGGGAATGTAGTGGCTTGTGTAACTAGAAGTCCAGGCAGGCCTTAGGGTCAGCTTAGTCCACGGGCTCCAGCCCCACTTGCCGCAGGCCTCTTGACTCTTCCTTCGTGGGTGTGGCGGCTTCAGCTTCCCCACGGAGGTGAGACGGCTGCAGTCATCCTTCACACCTCTTCCCAAACTTCTGTCATGACTGAGGAAACCAGATCCAGCAGCCCCAGAAAACCTCTCCTCGCATCCCACTGTCTGAACTAGATCACATGCTCATCCTGAGCTAATCCTAGACAAGAGGGGTTAGGATTATTTCTAGCAAAGGGGCCCACCCATGGAGCTGTTGTTCCCCTGAGGCACATGAGCCCAATGGGAAAGAGATGAATGACTGAAAATAAGTCAGATTCTCCTAGAAAGGAAGCGGGGATGATGGGTGGCACTCAGCAACCTCCGCTCTGGGAGGTGGAACGTGGTACCCAAACCAACTGGTGAGGGACACCTCTGGTGCTGCAGGGTTGGGGTGCAGAAAGTTTGGAGACCAGCTGTTTTCAGATATGTAGGTCAGTCGGTGATTAGCAGGGTCTCAGTCACTGGACTCAGACTGAGGCAGGATTTTAGGAGAATGATTTAGGATTTAAGGAGAAGGAGGCTAGGAAGTGGAGGTGCCTGCTAGCCTGAGTGTCTAAGTTTCTAAGCTATGTGTTCAGGCTAGGCGACAAGAGACAGATGGAGTTCTAGAGGAGGTAAATTTTTGCCTTTACCCTGTTAGGGTTCTTTTGGGCTGGGCCTGAAACCTCAATTGACACTGAACAGATTAACAGGAGAAAAGCGTACATATTTACATAAGTTTTACACAACGTAGGAGCCCTCATAAGGAAATGAAGACTCTCAAAGAAATGCGGAAACCTACAGCCCTTTCTATTAGGTTGAACACAGAAAGACAATGTGAAAAAGTGGCTCACCTGTGTGGGGAGGCTAAAGGAAGATAAGGTCTGTTCGTACAACATTCTCTCAGTCTCAACTTCTCGTCCTTAATGATGATACTGTCAATTTCCTTCGGGTTCAGGGAGGGCATCTTTCACACGAAAGTTTTTACTCCTGTTTTCATGAAGAAAAGGGAGATTAGAATGCCCCTCTTGCATCCACTGTTTTTTAAGTCCCTTTAGCTCAAGATAATCCTTACACCAAAGTGGTATATTTTGGGGTGGCATAGTCTGCCACCCATCGGAGCAACTAGGACTGAGGTTTTGACTAGATCTCCACTAGGTCTCAGGGTAAAAAGGAAGCTCAACTATTTAAAGTGGAGGCACCAGGTAAGGACAAAACTAGTAAGAGTATTTAACTATCAAGAGTACTTAAACATAAAACCTTGGGCTACAAAGCTGTACATCCTCCCAGCTGGAATAGGGATTGGGCATGGAGACTGGGGAGGGGCTCGGGCACTAGATGGGAGTCCAGCAGCTCCAGCTAAGGGGTGAAAAGGCCGATTGTGAGGCCACAGAGGATGGTAATGAGGAGCAGGACTCTGGAACCAGATAGCCTGGGTTCAAATCCTATGACTACTCCTTCGTTGCTGTGTGATTGCCAGGCCTCAGTTTCTTTGTCTATACAATGAGGTGATGAGTACCCACCTCAAAGGGAAGGGGAGAGTTAGACCAGTTACAATATCTAAAGTACTATCCTGAGATTATTTTAGAGCAGCTGTTAGAACAATCCGTGTCTGGTGTGTAGGTGTGTGCTGTGTAGCCATTCGTGTGTCCGTACTCTGAACACCTACCTCTCTTTGCAGTCTACTCCTAAAGCTTTGTAATTGTAGCAGTAAACATTTGAGAACGCTTACCTTCCAGTCAAACGAAAAATGACTCTAAAGACACCGTTCTTACATTTACTGAATGAATGAATACACTATATGTCTACATATGAGTGGATTCTGGGAGAGGATTTAGAAAGATGAATCAGATATGGGCCTGACCTTCCGAGTTACTGGAGAAGACAAACCCCACACACAAATAATTCCAATACAAGAGAGCTAAGTAAAGATCCAAAAAATTTGTAGGGTTGTTCCATTATAGCTTTTACTACAAGCTGAAAGAACCAAGAATGACTTCAGAAGAATGGGGGCATCTTGGGACTGAGGAAAAGATCTTGATCTACAAAAAAAGATCGCAATGAGGATAGAATTATGTGTTCCTAATACACACCTGAAGCTAATGCCCATCCGAACTTTCTATATCATGCTTCCATATAGTATCACATTCAGCTTCATGTGCCTTTACATATTTTGCAGGTATATGAAAAACAAGCACTCCTTAATGAAAAAGGAAAGCTTTGCTTTTTACTTCTTTGGGAGAGTAATCCCAGAAAAAACAGAGTCCTGTGCTTTTTGACATGTGCACATTGGATGTTCAAAATATACATCTCCTTTGGGACATTCATCACATTTCAAATTATACACGTCTATTAAAGCATAGATCTGTTCTACCTTCCACATATTTGTTATTGCTGCTTCTGAAACTTCCTTACAGCCCCAAAGAGGTCTTAATCCCTGTCAAATGTTATTATGTTACCGACTTTTATGTAGTCTTGAAAGGGGTTGTTTATTTAGTTTCAGTGACTCCTTGTTACTGCCAAATATTATTTCATTTCAGCACAGATGTAAGGAGTCCAATGACTGGAATTATTTTACAGCCCTGACATTGTCGAGAGATGGATACCAGTTTAATTATGGACAGCTGAAAATGATCTAGGAGTCACCTGCTACGGATATTTATCGTCATTATGAACTTCTCACCAAGCTGTGGTCTGAGCTCCTTCATGACGTTCCATTTGCGTTAGATGGACTGTATGGTCTATATGGAGCCTATATCTTCAGGCACCTTTAAATTTATGTATAGACAGCTTACTATTGCTTGATTATTTTCTTTTCCTCTGCTCAAAGTGAGAAAATATGTTTCAGTCATTGCCATCCTTTTTCTTTCCCCTTTTCCTGTCTCTCCCCATTGCCTGCTCTCACTGCTAAGTTATCCTTCCAGCTGTTTTTCCAATTATGCCTCATTGGAAATTATTCATTACTTAAAGAATGTGAATTGGATAGACCAGACATATAAGGAATCAAGTAATGCAATGACTGCAATATAATCGGCACTCAGTAAATGCAGAAGGAATGAAAGAAGGAAGAGAGTGGAGGAAACAGGAAAAGGAGGCTGTGGAATTGCAGAACATTCTTCATATAATTCCTCCATCTCACATTTTAGAAGAAATGAAGATTAGCAAACTTCCTTCTTCTCTGCTCCTCCCATTATACACTGCACCGTAACAAAATACATTTTTACACCTTCTCTTTTTATCTCTGCTTTCCCTAAATGGATCTTGATTTGTCCTTGTCAGAGTAGAGGAGGAGTTAAATGAAAGGAGAAGCCACAGTTGCCATGAGCTGATAATAAATTAAGGTGACTGTCTTGCCTGCCCAAAATGCGCTTCCTTCCATTACTTTTCTCTTTCCCCTAACCTGAGCAGTAGGGCCTTTAAGAATTCCAATTTTGTCCTGGAAGTAAGAATAATAACAGTAAGAGCTAATTTTATTGAGTGCATATATCATTCACCATGCTGAGTCTTTCTATGCTTTATTTTATTCAATTCTCAATACAGTCTTAGGCTATCAGCACTATTCGTGTTCTCTTTCTGTGGATCAATGGTTCTCAGCCAGGGACGGTTTTATCCCCCAGGGGACATTTGGCAATGTCTGGAGGTGCTTTTGGTTGTCACAGCTGGATAGAAGCCAGGGATGCGCTACACATCCTGTAATACACAGAAAAACCTCCTACAACAAAGAATTACCTGGCTCAAAATATCAGTAGTGCCACTGTTGAGAAACCCTGTTGTTGATTAAAAAGCTGGGGTTTAAAAGGGTTAAGTAACTGGCCCGAGGCTCCCCAGTGGTACTTGAGAAGGCTGGAATACAAACACAGCCTGTGTCTTTGCATTATGTTGCACATAAGTGGTTATGGCTTCAGCTGCTGGTTCACCATCCCTTGTACAAAAGGAGCTAAAATTCCCAGCAGGAGTCTTTTCAAGTGAGGGAATCTCCATGTAAGTGGGCCTTTTCAGTCATTTGCAAATCACCTGCTCTTCCATCTTTTCATCAAATGTGCAGAGTCAGGCCCACCTAAAGCAGCCCTTCATTCGAAATATTGAAAATTTTGTAAAATATGCACACGTGCATGTGACCACACACACACACGCAAACACACACACACACACTGGGGTAATAGTTCCTCTGACTTTTTAACGCTATAAGCAGATATGACATATATAAGATAAAAGCAGAATGAATAAGCGAATAATGATGCTACCTAAGCAACAAACTTTGGAGATGGCACATATAGTTATACAGTTTTTTTGATAAATAAATTATACATATTTAATTTGACATGTATTTAATGGTAAACATTAAACCTTGCATTCTACCAGATAATTAGGTAGAAATGGTAACTACTCAGCTGTGTTACGTTTAATGTGCCAATCAAAAATTTTAGTATTCTACTTCTCTTTTTATTAATTCTTCAATATCCACAATCTCAATTTTGACAGAGCTTTTAGATACTGCATATCTTTTAATACTCTTAATCATCCCCAAAGGCAGCTGCACACATAAACACACTTACTCTTGTGCACACATGCACACACACACGCACATACACATGCACATGTACACACAGACATGTATATGCACACAGTCACACACACGTGCACACACTGAGACAAGTCTCAGGCCCCTTCCCCCTAGCAAATTGCCCTTTGCCTCTATTCCTCTTTCACGATGCAGAGCTGCTGTCTCACCCTTTTTCTGCCCCACCCAGCCACCCACTCATTCACCCTCTCTGATGCTTCTCCTCTGACCCTGATCCAGGGGCATTTCCATTCCCCCTTCAGATCCGTTCCCCTGAATGACCTAGTTCGGGAGTACAACGGTAACTCCAGGCAGTGGCCCCCGAGTGTGGGCACATGGGGAACTAGTCAGGGCCACGGTGCTGCTGTCAGACTCCAGGCCTCTGAGCACCAGAACGGCTGAAACTGTATTTACCTTCAGAGTCAGCCTTAGGCACTGTGAGTTTTCAGGTTGGAGACAACAGCTACCTCCCACCCTAAATTCTAAACCGCCACACCTATTACTTATTGCTTGAAATTATTTCATCAGTTGCTAATCCCTTTTATACTATAACTAAGGGATAAAATCTTAAAATACAGCTGACACCCTGGTATAAATAAACTTCATTCAAAGTGAGTTACCAAGTTAAATCTTTTCTATTTTAGTGGCAGAAGGGCTTTAGAAAGCAAAAAGGCACTGGGTACCCAGGAGGAGGAGGCGTGCAGCAGAGGAGAAGGGGGGACACAAAAAAGCCAGAAGCAAACTTTTGCTCGAGAAACAAAAGTATCTTTCCTGTTTTTGCCCCAGACCAGCCCTGTATATCTTCACCCATGCCAGGGCAAATGTCTTGAGTGGCCAGAAACAAATATCTCAGCGTGGAAGCCATAGATTTTCATTACCTTTTATCTTGAGCACAGTGTAAACTTGAGTACCCTATTATTATTTAATCAATGTGTGTAAGCATTTCCTACGTTGATAAAATTTGCCAAAGATGGTGCCAAATAGGATATCTTTCCTTTTGGTTTTGGAGTAAAATCAAAGGGACAAAGTGATGGGATGAATAAGTCAACATTATTTTAAATGAGATTCTATGTTCACTTTTCACTGTAGCCACTGGCTACATGTGGCTATTTCAACTTTAATTATAATCAAATTAAAATTCATTTTAATCAATTAAAAAATAAATTAAAAATTCAATTCCTCAGTCACACTAGCAATATTCAAGTACTCGATCAGCACGTATGGCTGGTGCCTACTATATTGCACAGTGCAGATAAAGAACATTTCTGTCATCACAGAAAGGTCTATCAGCGTTGTTGTAGACAAAGACAGAAAAGTTGGAGAATACCCAGGGTTAGTGTGGCGGGTGGGGAAACAGACCCTGTCAATAGTGGTAGTGGAAACAAAAAATGCCACTAACTTTTCAAATATCAATTTGGAAGTATCCATAAATATTTAAAATACACAGGCACTTAAGAGAATTAAAAAACTGAAATTGCGTAAATGTCCATCAGTAGGAAACTGGTTAAATAAATGACCAAACACCCATGCACTAGAAGGCTATGCAAATAATTTAAAAATACACAAGCAATACATATCATCAAAGAAAGTTGTGCTAGATGACTTTGGATGTAAAAACACAAAGCACTTGACAATATGAAAGCATAATCCTATTTGTATTAAAATATAAAAGGATATACATATTTATGTTTGTATATGTATAGGAAATTATGTAAGGATACACAAGAATTCGTTAACAGTGGTTACCTTTGGAAAGAGGGAATGGTGGAGGGGACTGGGGAAGCATTTTCTTTTCGTTGCACATCCTTGTGGTAGTATTTGGATTTTTTACCAAGATGAAGAACTATTGCACTTAATCAGTCATATATTAAGGAAATGAGCTACTCAGCAGAATGTCATGCCAAATAAATGAATACGTACATACATACATATGTACGAGTTACATCTTCTGTGTGTCGAAAACCTGTTTGCTCAGCCATGTGCCAGTCTGGACTGAGTCAAGTTTATGGATTCTGCTCCTGTTCTCTGAGGTCTTTACATAGCCAAACCAACCCTAAGTCATTGACCCAAGGATGAGGGTTAAATATGCAGTCACATCCTGTGCGTTATTACAGCCACTGTAACAAACACCATGGACCCCCAAGGAGGGTCCTGAAACCAAAAGATTTTTTTTTTTAGAACTTGTAGCTATTGGAGTTCCTGGAGGGAAAGTCTTTCCTCAGCCCATCCCTCTCCCATCACCCCTCCCTCCTCTGCCCTACACAAGCACACCTTTTCCCCTCCTCCCCCACCTTCTTTCCCTGGCCTGTTCCAGGCAAGAGAAATGCAGATCCAAAATCTCTACCTTTCCTCAGAACTCACCTGGATTGAACATGCAGCAAGTTAAGCAATGATTCAAGCTCCTCCATATGCCTCCTTGTGAGCACAGCAGAGAAACCAGGCAGCAGACCTTATGGAAGTTCTATCTGTCTATGTATCTATCTATGTATCTACCTATCAATTTATCTATCTATCTATCTATCTATCATGTGTGCATACACACATATGCATGTATGCGTATCTGTTTATATGTGTGTATGTATACACACACTAGCACACATGCATACATTTGGTTTCCATGGGAATCTGTGGAGCAATTCTAAGTGTTTGTTCAGGCAGATGCTGTGCTTAATACTTATGTGGGGAGGAACCACACAGAGGAGGGGTGGAAGAAGGGAAGGGAGGGCACTGGTGTCTGTGGGTGGGCCTGATCTCCAGGCAAGGAAAGAATTTGGCTCATTGGTTATATTTTTGTTGGATTAGATCATTAGACGGTAAACATGGCATAAGTCTTTGAGCTAGGTCAGTGATAAAGAGGGAATTGTTTTTATTTCTTTGTGTGCTCAGAATCACAAACTTCCTAAAAGAGAAAGGTATCCACCTTCAAAATAAGATCTTCACACTTCTACAGACTTGCCTTCCTGCTCAGCCGCACCCTTTGAAGCTAAACCCCCTCCTACACCAGACTTTCCCAGAACCGAACACCTCTGATAGCTCAGCCCGGACCTCCCCTTGGCCCTGGCAGGCCCCACAGTCTGGCCTGAGTAGGTCCAGGGGGTGCATACAGGCCTCACCTGGCAACACTTTTTCTCCATTTTAATGAGTCTCGTTTGCCCATAAGACTCATTTTTAAAAGTTCTGACTTATGCCAGTCTCATTTATTTGGCAATTTGGCTTGATGAATACCCAGATTTTAACCCACTTAGGACTGTTTTTCTGCCTCGTTCTGGAGTTAGGTTTTTGACTAATTACCCCCTAACCCGAATCAGCTCACCGCCTCCACTTTCTCTTATATCCCTCATCCTCCCCATACCGCCAGTCCTTCTCAGCTTGCCTCCCAGCATACCCAGACACAGACACAGATACACACACACATGCACAGACATGCACACAGACACACATACATGCGGGCACGTTGACTAGATACTGGACAAGTAACCCTTACACTGCCGGAAGGTTGAAGGTTTGATGATTATTTCAATTACTACAAGTAAGGCAAGAGATGGGAAAGACTTTCTGCAATGTTATGTGAAAAGTTGCATTTCCTCTTAAATTCTGTTTCTTCTTCCATCTTTTTTCTTCCCTCAAAGACTTATCCTTCAAAGAAAGGTCCTCCAAGGATTTGTTTTACATCTGAGACGAAATGGCTGACTCCTGATTGGGTGAAATTGTGAATTACGGAGTGTGAGAAAAAAACAATTTCAGTAGAAATTAATTTGTAAACATCGTTCTTTTTCTGCCTCTCCTGGGGATGACCCACATACCACAAAAATTTTCAGTCTCAGATTTTGAGTTCAGCAGGACTTTCACTTTCATTAGTTATCCCAAGGATCCTCACTATCATTCCCTTTGGAGGAAGTAGAAAGAAAGCGGCTTGTGTGGGAGTCAAGTCTCCTCAGAGGAACCCTGGGAAAGGACGAGCAGGCCTGGATTCGGCCATTGCTTGTGGTGCCACGTGCACTGCCTTCTTCAGGAATATTGGTGGGCATCGTGAGTCTGGGTTGTTCTGGGAGGAAGGAGTGTCCCCTGGGCCCTGCTCAATGCTGCCCTGTCCTGCCACGGCTCTTCCCTGCTCTGTGTCCACGTGTCACAAGAACACGGGTGCCCAGGAATGCCGGTGACACTCCTCACCACTGATCTCCCCATTTCACAGTGGTATCGTTATTTCGATGCTGTGCTAGGTATTTGTTTTAAACCCAGCTCTCTACAGACCATTTTAGATGGACCAGAAATAAATTTTATGGCCTGCGAAATACCTTTCTCTCGGGATGTTTTGTTGTGCTTTGAGTACATTTTAACACAGTGAGGTCACATTCACAGACTCATAGAGACATGGGATAGAAAGCAACTCCAGAGACATCCCATCCATCACCATGACGCCAGGCAGGCTTCTCCCAGCCACCCCAGACATAGGTAAATATCCTGTTTTCACAGGTCATCAGGAAAAGAGACTCCACACCACTCTTGAGTAGCCTGTTCCAGAGCTGACTCCCCTTCAACACTGTCATTATATTTGTATCAGAGAGAAACGCGCCATCCTAGACTGCTGTAAGCTTCAAACCCAAACTTGTATATTTTGAACTACATGTCACAGAGCAGCTCAATTGTCAGCACACTATTGAGCTCGTATTGAAAAATGCCATTTCAAACCAAATATGTCTACCCTCGGGGTTGGACACAATCGGACAGCTTTTATTTTATAGTAAACATGTGACTGTCCACCCTTAGGATTCCCTCCCCTCTTGAATCTGGTCACAATGAAATGTTGAGGTTCTGCAGATGTACCCTTATGTGTTCCTGCTCCCAGACATCGCAGCTGTCACGCCCCTCTCCCTAAATCCTGTTAGCAGGAGCAGAACCACCGTAGAAAGCAAAGAGCTCTGTTTCATGGAGGGTGTTCACTTAGAGACACACAAAGCTTTCTGACACTAAGTTTTTTCCTTTGGTTTTTAGAAACAGCCGCTTTAAAGGAGTTCTTTTCCTGGCTTTTCCCTTCTGCGAGGCAATGCAGGAAACCCCGATGCGGTTTCTAAGAGGTCCAGTTACGTTTTGGCATATGATGATCCACAGGGCCTTCTGCAGTTAGAAGGAAAATAGCCGTCTCCCTTTCTTTCAGCTATTTCCCTTGGCAAAGTGGAAAGTCATAAGGAACTGGATCGGTCAGGAAAGCCCTGACCAAGAGCTGGTATGAACCTCAGACAAGACGGAGCTCGATGAGATGCAGTGTGCGCCGTCATTGTCTGAGACGGAGGGTCTGAAATTGACACCATATGCGCCCAGAGGAGTAATTGCTCCAAGGGGGAAGAAAAGCAACATGTCAGAGCATTTTAGTAACACCTAATCCATCCCAAGGTTATAAATAAATCTGATGCTTGCTTAAAAACAAAAGACGAAAAATACTTTGACTAGATTACTTTGTGACAGTGCTTCCGGCAGAGGTGAACTTTATCAGGGAGACAACTTGAATAAAGAGAAACACGTAACAACTTTTTATGGCATATTTTACGTGATTTTATTTTTTTTGCAGTAAATAAAGTGGTTATAGGGCTCCAAGGAAAAGGGCCCAGATGTTAGAGAGTTGTGTGAAATTTAGGGGAAACAAGCTGTAAAAAGCACAGTCATAAAACAGGCTGTCAGTGCCACACATCTGGACAATACAGCTGTATGTTCCTAGTGGCTGTCGTCACCCAAAGAAAACTCAATAACCTTATTTCACCCCAATTAGGCTGCATACCAACAGGATCAACATTAAATTGCAAGGGGAGGGGAGCAACATTCGTATGGCGCCTCTGTGTCAAGCAGCTTTTATCTTTCATTTGAATTTGGTCACCAAGAAATAAAAGACTGCTAACATAGCCATTTCCATTATTATAAAACCCTATTTAATTTATAACATCCTCATAAGTCAAATTTTGACAGTTTAGACTATTGGCTGTGCCAAACAATAGACTTTCTGTAGCGTGAAACTGACCTATCCGCCATCCTAAATGGAGCCCTGCCTGTCTCTCCTCTACCCTTTTTTGGGAGTCTGAGTCTAGCATTATTGTGGGAAGCACTCCGCCTTATTGGAAAAAGAAGTGCATTTTCAGACAACCCAGTTTTTGTAAAGTGGAGGATAAATGTCCCTCTCCATGGCCTTGGGGCATTTTTCTCTAATTTTTTTGGCCAGCAATGAGCCACTTTTGCAGTAAGACAAATATTACAAAACTGAAACACCATTTCATCTTTTCATCACTGACAGACCGTGCCAAAGGTTATAAAATGCCACTTTTCCTAATAATTGTGTTTCTTCATAGGTGTTAATAGCAGCAAAGGCAATTATGGACAGTGGAGAGAAATTAACCTTACCGCTGATAGGGAAACTCTTGAAATATCAGCTTCTCCAGATTAAATATAAGGACCAACAGCGACGGGAAAGCGAAAAGAAGGTACCGTACGATGGTGGGTTTTCTAAAGAGGGCAGGCAGCAAATGAGACGGAGCCAGGCTTCTCCACGGGCACTTCCTCTCTTCATAAGCCTGCCATTAAGCGTTACCTAGCACATGGAGCTGTCGCCTCAACTTCTGAGGGAAAAGGCTATCCAAAGACCTATTGGAGGAATTATATTTTCTCAAAGACCCATTAAAAATAAGTTCCCTTATGCAGAAATATGACAATACTCCGGGCGTGCGCCTGAGGTTGTTTTATAGTCATCTATTTGTATTCTAGTAACAAAGAAAGGAACCACGGAAGGACAGAGAGTCAGGAGAAGTAAATATAAAAAGGCAAAAAAAGCCTGCAAAGTCAGGGTCTAACTATTTAAAAGATTTTATATGATATTCGATAGGAGTGCCTATTAAAATAATAGGCTACATCTGCACCTTTATAATGATCTGAATATTTCAGCAGCAATCCATCACTTCTACTCCCATATTATATGTCTGATTGTTTCTTCACATGTAGATTTTTCATTTAATTTGCCTATGGAAATCAATTTGTATTTTCCAAAGAATCATATTTTCATCTGAGAAGATATTTTAAATACTTTTAACAAAATGATGCCAGGTTCAAATCTATTTGCTATTTTCATTACTCAAAATAAGAGATGTTTTTCTTATTCTCCAAATCATGCTGAATTATTTTTGGAAAGCCAAATGCTTCTGTATGTACACGTGTAATATATGTGTGTGCACGTGTATATATAAAATGGATTGACATGTAATTGATTTCTTTATGCTCCTAAGTGGGAGAGGCAAAATCAATTCATGGAAGAAGAAAGAAAAAAAGTGAACATTTCCCAATAATACCTTCTTTGCCTTTGCAAGACCCCCAAATCTGGCTTCCTATTTGAATTGGACTCTTGACAGGATAATTGTAGAAAAAAAAAATAATGCCACCTTATATTTGTAACATTGGGCTTTATGTTTTTCAAAAAGATTCCCCATATAGTGTCTTATTAGGGTGGCACATATTGTCCCTAGTAAAATTCTGCTCTTATGAACACAGTGGAGGGTATAGTTTTCCATCTATTAAATCTCTTTCCATCATGTACAGGAGATTTGTACCTTAAGAAACACTCAGAGAAGTTAAGACTTGGCAGAAGGAAAATTGGAAAATTTGAAACCAGTATAGAAACATGTTTTCTTGCCTGTTTAAATTCCAATGTCATATGGGAATCTGAATTATAAAAAGTAGACTGCGAGTCCTGTGACAATTCCTGCTGCTTTGTGCTTCCCCATAGCACCTACAGATATATCTAATGTGCTAAAGAATATAAATTTACTTGTTTGCCACTTATTTTAAGTCAGTAAATATTTGTAATAGTGGTAGTTTTTAGATTCAGTGAACAAATTTTAAGTAACAATAAATGGAATATCCTGGAAGCTCAGGAAAAGTTTTTAAAGCTAGCAACGATATAAAAATATTTCTGTACTGTTATTTTGCTAAGCGTTTCTTTGAAATGTGAACTATAATAATAAGTTATGAGATTCTAAAGATACAGAAATAATCTTTAATTTATTTCTTGAAAATTCAAGAGTCCTAAAGAATTGGGGCTTGAATTTTATACATATGTTTTTATATATAAATATATAAAATATATATTTATATTATATATAATAAATTTATATATAATAAATTTTATATATATATAAAAGTAATAGATGTGTAAGAGAACTCTTTGAGCAATTAAGAGCCAACAATTACATAATTTAATCTGATGTCTTCATTAGATTGGGTTCCCAAAACACCAGCCCCAAATCTCTGAGTTGCAACCATGAGTAAGTGCTAAATAAATTGATGAAAACTGATTGGAAAGGAGTGTGTTCCAGAAAATGCTCTTGGTAAAGGCAAGATTAAGAGAGTTGTTAGAAGGATGATATAATCTATGTTCATTCGGCAATACTGCCCAGCGGGTCAGTTGGAACAATTGAGGTTAATGCGTGTCAGCCAGGGAGTTTGGCAGAAAGCAAAGTAAGTATAAAGTGTGTAAAACTGACACCAGGCTGTGGGTTAGAAAAAGAAAAAAGAAGAGGACTTTACCCAATTGCTTCCTCTTTCCTGAACTCAGAGTGAGATTCTGAGATTCTTACAAGGGGAGTGACTGTCTCTTTGGTTTTCTAACATCAACATGAAATCTATGTAGATGTTTTCTTTCAAATGTTAATTATATTGCTTACATCTATACCACTCAAAGAGTGTTTTGTACTTCTGTGTTGAATTTTCAGAAGTTGTATTTTTAACAATGGATTCTTAAAAAATATCCATAACAGTAATTATTGAAAATATTAGGGAGAAGCTGTGGACAAAAATAACTAATATAATTAGGTCCTTGTCCTTTTTCCCCATTTGTTTAAATGTAATATATCACTATATATTGATCCTGTTTTAATTAATCAAAACTATTCTTAAAGATAAGTGGTAAATAATCTAGTTTCAATTGCCAAATATGGTAAAAATATAATTATTTCCATTAATTTTAATAATTTATAACACTTTAGTCTGGGCTACGCTTAACACTGCATTTGCATTGTCCATGAAGAAAATAATACAAGGAAAGATATTTCTTAGAAGAACAGTTTTGAAGCCTTTAGCACATGAATTTCTGGCATGCAAATGCCTGCCTCTAATTGTAAATAAATTGTGTATATTTGAAAACGTTTATCCATTTGGAAACACTTTGTTGATTAGTTCCAAATATACATATCATGAAGAAAATGCTCTGTATTTCTACACATATATTTTAGCATTTCAGAACTTCTGAACATGACTCTCTCATACAATTAATCCCAAATTAGATTTTATTATATTTTAAAATCTGAGTAAGAGAGTGTTCTGTTTAGAAATGTTTTCTTTGCATACATCATCAGCTCAACATTTATTCCACGTTTTTACTTCTATCATTATCAATCTATTGTTAATTCATTAACTTAACAAACGTTAACTGAAGCAAACATTTAGAGAGACAATGTACCAAACACATATATTTTCATAACGTTCATTATAATTTTTAAAATAAGTTGCTTCGTTTCTATTCTGATCCGTGTTTTAATTTAGTCTTTATCTGAATATTATAGTATCACTCAAATTTTACTTATTTTAAACTCCAACTTTCATGTTATATATTAATTATAAACATTTATTTAAAACTAAAACTTAATCAGGAATCAAAATATTTAAAATATATTGATAATTCAACTAAAAGAAAATATTTAATCATCAAAAATAATAGATGAAAAATGGCTACAACACAAAAAAAATTAGCATTGAAATAATCAGCCAAACTAAGTCTAGTCTTTTGTGCCTCTGAGTTGAGTCCAGAACATTTGTATAGGTTTTAGGAAAAGATTCAGATATATTCCTTCTATGCTTTTAATTTGCGAATTCAAATACCCAGTCTATATTTTCTTGGATATTTTTAGCATACCTTTTATATAAAAGCAGAACAATTCTTTCTCTTTCTGGCTTATATACGTCATACATGTTGCCTTATTTTCTGATGTACTAGAATTGAAGAGAAGGAAGATATGCAGTAATGAACTAAGGAGAGATGATAACGTTCTTAAAACAACTCCAAATTAAAAGCGCCTAAATGTGATAAGACATCATAGTGAAGCCGTAAACAACCTAGAGCCTGCTCCAAAGAGGGACGGAGGGAAATCAGAGTGGCTTTCACAAACTTTTTCCAATTTACTCCAGTGGAAACCCTGAAACACTGGAAACCAGCCAATGTAATGCCATTTTTTGCGTGTGTTTTGTTTTAAAAGAAAGGCTATAGGGACACACCAGGAAATTACAGGCTGGTTAGTTTTGATTCAGTTGTGGTTAAAATCTTCAGAAACCATTTTAAGAAATCAAACAGAGGAAGAGCAGGAACTCAATTTAGAGGGACCCATGTGGTTTCAGGAAAGAAATAACTTGCCTCACTAACTGGATGGAATTCTTTGAGGTTGGATTATCAAAATGAGAATATTACCAATGACACTGTTGGATCTAAGGAGCTACAAAATCCAACAATTCAGGGTAAATAATAAATGACTCCCTGGCTGGCTTATCTATAAAGTAGAATAGTGCTTTCCTAATTGGGATGCTTTTAATTAATGGAAACTTTTTACAGACTTCAGGAAAAATGAAAAGAAACACACATATTTAAAATGGAGTAGTATTTTTAAATAGAAACAACTACAGTTGCAGCAGCTAATAATAATAATTAGCTACCATTATTGACTGGCACTATACTAACCTCTTTACACATGTTATATCATTTAATCTTTTAAATGACTTTATGAGGAGCAGAGTATTATTCCCAAATTGCAGATGGGGAAACTGAGGGTATGAAAAGTTAAGTAACTTGCCCAAGGCCAAGTAAGTACTCAGTGTTAGAGCTGGGATTCAAATCCAAAGCTGTCAGACTCTAAAGACCATGTTCTTAACCACTGTACAGAGCCCTCCCACATGTGTCTCCATAATTTTACACAGTGGTCCTCTTGGGTCACAATCAGTAGAGTGCCTGCTCAGGGATGTTTCCCTGTAGGAGCGATGGCTTTGCTCAGAGACCTACCAATAGCCCTCTGGTCCCACTAATTCCATTGCATACAATATCCCGTGGTTAAATGTGGCAACAGGTCAAGGAAAGGATCAAAGCTCACCAAAAACAAAGGCCACTCAACTAACCAACCACCAAGTCCCAGGGGAATCCTGACTTCATTTCCAGTCCTGCTCCCCTCCACACAAATGACCTGATCTCCGGGGGGATCTCCTAGAACTAGACTTCTTAAGATTATTTCAAGCATCTTCACCCCTTCTCTCTGCCCTTCTGGATGGTGAGGTAGGATAACATTGGCTAATTGAGTGCTTAAGTCTCTGAATCACATAGGCTACTGCAGGAGACAGACATCAGATAGACATCAGATCCACCTGCCTCCCTGCCACACACAGACATGGCCATGCTCTGATTCTGTGAATTAGGAATTGCACCCCGAAGATGGCAGTGTGTCAGCCCAGGGTGTTCTGCAGCATTCTGACGAGTGCATCATTTGGTCAAGCAAACCCAATGCATTCCTAGGCTTCCACAACCAGCAGCTCTCTAGAGAAGTAAGCTCCTACCTCAACCCCAGGCAGTACATTTTCCATTTGATGGGAGAGCAGTGAGGAGAGCAGGGGGAAAAGAATAAATATAAAATGTAGGAAAGGAAAAACAAACCATTCATAGTGCCTTAATCCTATTTCAATTAATGTTAACATTTTGGTACATTTCCTTTCTGTTTCATTCTGTAGATTTATTTCTTTACATAGCTATAAGCATGGTAAAAAAATTTTAATCCAGCTTTTTTTCAATTAAAATATATTGTAATTTTTACTCATTACCACAGCATCCACATCTGTCATTGTTATTAGTTACGTGATATTCTATTGACAACGATACTTTTATTAACCATTCCTCTATTGTTGAACATTTAGTTCATAATAAACAATGTTATGATGAACACTTTTATTTTGGAATTTCCTTGGCATAGGTTTATAGAAATAGAAATGGATTAATTGGGCCCCAAAATGTTCCCATAATCTTGTATTTCCAAAGTGAAAAAAAAAAGACACCACCCCCGCCTCCCAGCCAAATGAACGTAGAAATCACTGTGCGTTATATACAACTGTTGGAGATTTAACAGCATGTTAACTTATTAAAGATGGAAGAGTCTCATAAAAAGGAATCTAATATTGTTTAATCTACTGTCTCTCAATTTGACATGAAACATTTCTCTCAGCCCATCTATTGTCCTCTTATCATCTGTAACCAGTAGAGTAGATTGTTTATGAGATCGAGTGATATCTTGAAAGAGCTAGTCAAGCACTCAGAAGACAGACATAGTTTCTCATAAACCACATAATAGTGGAGTGATTTAGTCACTGAACCTCCATGAGCATGTTTTCTTATCTATATCCTTATTAATATTATTATGGGAATCTTATGATAGATCATACATGAAACACAAAGTTATACACACATATGTAGATGTGTTATTAACCATAAGGATAAGATGAAGTATAGCTATTTACCATCAGTTCCACTGACTTTTACCATTTACTTCCCTTTCATTGCAAGGAATAATGGAATAAATACCTGTCCAGGTATTTCAAAGTATTTGAATTTTGACATCAAGAAGTCACTTAGGGGCCACCCCCACAGCCTAGTGGTTAAGTTCAGCATGCTCCACTTTGGTGTCCTGGGTTCAGTTGCTGGGTGCAGACCTATGCTATTTGTTGGTGGCCATGTTGTGGCAGTGACCCACAGTAGAGAAAGATTGGCACAGATGTTAGCTTGGGGCAAATCTTCCTCAAGCAAGAAGAGGAAGATTGGCAACAGATGTTAGCTCAGGGTGAATCTTCCTCAGGAAAAAAAAAAAGAAGCCATTTAGTCATAGAATATAGTGTAAAATATTTTCAAGTATCAAATAACTAGGTTGCCTGTTACAGAGAGGAGAATTTTGTGTTTTTCCCTTTAGAAAGTGAAAGTAACAAGATTAAGAATTCTAGATAGGTGTCACCTGATATTCAACTGAGTATGTGAAATGTTAATACTGTTTTTGGTTGTTGCTATGACAAAAGCCTTCCACTGCTATGTAGCTTAACTGGTTAAGAAGTCTCTGTGCCTACCCAAGGCCATCTCACAGTGAGAGGCATCCAGATGCTTTTTGAACACACTGCATTTTAAGGAAAATGTACTCTAAAACAAACTTGACTCTCCCTTCATATGCTAGGGCATGTGTGCTCCCCAAACATAGTGGAGAGAGGGGCCTTTTGGACACACCTCTCCTAAATTTTTGTCTTGAATTGTCCAGAGTTCCCTCCGTTCTTTAAGTTGTGAGCAGATGACCATAGAATGGGAACATGCATGCTATGTTATCCAGAAACAAGAAAGGCCAAAGAAAAGGTCAGCGTGAACAAATTTTAGTTTATGATTTAGGAGGGGGTCACTTTTGCTGAATGCTCAGCTAACCTAGCTGACTCCCTGCCACCAAATCCCAAGACATAAACCTGTAGGTGGGAGGGGGCCTACTCAGAATATGGGAGAATAGAGGAAAAAGGAAAAAGATAGGAGGTGATTTTCCTATGATTGGGGCTTGATTGAAAAGGGTGTTTTGCCTTTGGACCAAAGTAGAATTGTAGGGGCCAAGTAGCCAATCACCGTCCAGAACCAGAGAGGCAAAGGAACCGTCCTGGCTCAGCTCAAGTATGGAGGGTGGGAGGAGTGAGGAGCAGCCTGAGTAGAGGAGAGGAGCAGGTAGACTGCCATTGGAGCCAGCCATAGGAGAGTAGAAAGGCCGAGAAGGGCAAGGAACATGATCAGAAATCCACCGAGGACTTCTCTGCCTAGATCTGGCACCCGGAGGACCCAGATGCTTCTATTCACTTCTGTTCTCTACCATGTAGTTTCTCTGCACCAGGAAAGTGCATCACAGTTACTCTACCTGGGAAATTCGTTATATATTAATACTTCTTGAAATCTTACCAGTTGAAGATACATCATTGTTAAATGGAAAATTCAAAGCACTGAGTTATATAGAGAGAACAATAACAATTATGTAAAAATGATGCAGAAACATAATCTGAAAGAATGCATTAAATATCTTCTCTCATCTTCTCTAGGTGTAGAAATATGGTGATTTTTGTAAGTTCTTTATATTGTTTCCAGTTTTTCAATAATAATGATTTTTATAATTTAAAAACTTATTTAAACAAGTGAATCAGGATTTATAAGTATTTTAAAAATACTTTTGTGAAAGTGAGGGAGGTAGATATCGATAATTTCAGTGTTAATGGAAATTAGTTTAAAAGATGCTTTTCTCTAATCTGTCAAGTTTGACCTTACGAAGGAAATGCAAAGGGAAAAAGAGAAAGAAGAGGGCACTGAGCGGAAAGAGTAGCTGAAGGAGAGAGGCACTAAACAGAAGAGCACCAGCAAGGATTATTCAGCCCCTAGAAAGACAGAGAAGAGGGAGGGCAGACAGGCTGGAAAAGAAGGTGCAAGAGCGTCAAAGACTGAGACTAGCGGCAGAACCATAGAAATAAAATGAGTTTAAGGTGTGAGATCAAACCACCTTGTGTCTTTACCACAGCTGTTTGTCTGAGGGCAAATCGTGTGTCTTAATTTATACTATGGAAATAAAATTACCCAACTTGCAGGTTTCTTTGCAAGAACGAATTAAAGATGATGAATATGTCTGGAAAGCACGTATCTCACTATATCACTAAGTCTCTGCTACTAGAATTTGCGGCTTATTTTGAACTTTTGATTGTGATCAGCCCTCCCCTCTAGTATCCCATGAAACATCACAGAAGAAAGGGCTCAGGGAGTTCCTGACTTTATATAACTCCAGCCTTGCTAAAGAGGCTCCAGAGGAATGAGAGCTACATGGCTGCACAGGCCCTCATACCCGACCTGGGAGAACCTGCAGGGGTAGCGGGCCCTTTTACTGTTCTACCAGGAAAAGAAAAAAATGTTTTCTTAAATTGCCACTGTATTCAGCAATGTTTTTTGTAATGATGGAATAAATGAATGAATATGTAAATGAATAAATGTTTATTCTTCCGGAAAACTTTAAAATAATTTAACCTGGGGCCAGCCTGGTGGCATAGTGGTTAAGTTTGCACACTCTGCTTCGGCAGCCTGGGGTTTGCAGGTTTGGGTCCTGGGCACGGACCTAGCACCACTCGTTAAGCCACACTGTGATGACATCTCACATAAAAAAATAGAGGGAGGTTGGCACAGATGTTAGCTCAGTGACAATCTTCCTCACCAAAAAAAAAAAAAAAAAAAAAAGATTACAGGAAAATACACTGACTGTTAAAAAAAGAAAAGGAATAATTTAACCTGAAACAGTTTCTTCTTCTCAGTTCCAAAGATCATCCTGAGATTTTACTTAAAATTGCAGTTGTGGAAGTTTCTGTCGGATTTTGATGGCAGAGTTGGGACTTCTCTGTGGCCAGCATAGCTGTCCACCAAGTTGCTGTGCAGGAGTGTTTCAGTTTAGTGCATTTGCTGTGATCCAAGTTGTGGCTGTTAGAGGGCCTGCATGAGTCTGGCTGGTGCCTCTGAGCTAATTAGACTCACAGGCACCGATTTGTGCTCTAGTTTCATTTTAAATTAACAATCTCAAAATTTCCAATAAGCTCTCAACACTGGCAGAGAGTTCTACCATATTTCTTCAATAAGCGTGAGCCTCCACTTTCTGAGATGATTCACATTATCTTCTCTATCCAAAACCTCCTACTTTGTACCTGCCCATTCTCAGTTGATAACTTAGGCTCATCTTTTGCTTGAAAAAACTGAAGCGTTCCCTCAACACCATCAAGACCTCTCTCTTTCTTGCATCCACACCCAGCCACCCGTCCCCTCCTTGCTGCTCTTGTTAAATTGAGAAATTGTTTTTCCTCCTATCAAGGTCCAGTTATTGACACATTCTCTTGATCTTATCCCATCTTGCATCCTCAAGGACGTTAGTCTCTCCCGTATCTTCAATGTCTCCCTCTCTGCTGGATCATTCCATCAGCCTGCAAACACAACATCTCCTGACTTGACAAACCTGCATAGCTTGACCTCATCCTCCCCTTCCACCCACTTATCCATTGTACAACTTGGAGCCCTGGTTCCCCTTCACAACCAAACTTCTCAAAACATTTGTCCACCTAAGCAGTCACCGTATTGTTACTGCCTCCCTGTTTGCTGCCTCCACACTGACTGCTCTCATTAATGTCACCTATAATTGCCAATACTTGTCTTTTTGCCTTCTTCGGTCCCTCGGTTCTCTGGCTTTCCACTGTATATTTTTTCCTACCTTTTTAGTCACTTCTCTATCTCCTTTGCTGACATCTCCTCCCATATCCAGTCGGTAAGTTTTGGAGTTTCCGGCATGATCCAAGGCTCAATTCTGATATTTTTCAAAACTCTTACCCAAAGGGATCTCATCTCTTCCCATTCATATATAATTAACCACTATGTAAGTGTTACCTACACCTGAATTTGTAACTCTAGCCAAATCTCCCTTCTCAGAAGAGAACGTGTTTATTCAACTGCCTCCCTGAGATCTCAGGGGTGTCTCAGATTTAACAGGATCACTCTGAGTAGTCTGCCCACCTAAGTAAAAACCATTTCTCGGCCCAACTTCTCTGTCTCTATAAGTGGCACCATCAACTACCCTGTTGCTCAAACTAAATCCAGGGCATTATCTTTGTTGTTGCCTCCTTAATCACTCCTCATCTCTAATCTTTCGACCTCTGTAATTTCAGTATCCAAAGTAGGTCTCAAATCCATCTGCAGACAGTCCTCCACTGACGATGATTCAGCTTAACAATGTTTTGACTTTACAATTGTGTGAAAGCAATATGCAATCAGTAAAAATCAAATTTTGAATTTGGGTCTTTTCCTAGGCTAGCAATGTGCAGTATGATGCTCTCTCGTGAGGCTGGGCAGTGGCAGCAAGTCCTCAGCTCCCCATCAGCCACGCGATCATGAGGGTAAACAACTGATACACTTATGACCATTCTACACCCCTACAACCATTCTGTTTTTCACTTTCAGTGCTGTATTCAATAAATTACTAGAGATATTCAACACCTTATTGTAAAATAGGCTTTGTGTTAGATGATTTTACCCAATTGTGGGCTGATGTAATTGTTCTGAGCGCAATTAAGGTAGGCTAGACTAAGCTATGATGTTCAGGAGGTTGGGTGTATTATATGCATTGTTGATTTAATGATATTTTCAATTTACGATGGGTTTATCTGGATGTGACCCATCACAAGTTGAGGAAGATCTGTACTTTTCTCCACTCTGCCAACACCTTAATCTGAGTCACTATTAAGTTTTATCTGGACCATTGCTAGAGATTCCCAGCTGGTCTACTGGTTTCCTATCTTGCAAAATCATAGTACTCTTCTGCTTAAAACCTTTATGGTCTTCCCATTGCATTTTTAATAAAATGTAAACTTGTCAACCCCACCTCCAAAGCCCTGGACCACCTGGCCCATGCCATACCTCCCCACCTCATCTTGGGCCCCTCTCTCCCTTGCCCACTATCCTGCCATACTCACCTCCTTTCAGTTCCTTGACCATACCTGTCTCCTTTATGACTCAGGGCCTTCACGCGCACACTTCATTCTTTCCCTGCTTCTCACATGGATGACGACTGGTTTCTCAGGTCTTCACTCAAATCACCTCCACAGAGAGGTCTTCCATCACCAACTGACTAGACAGGTCTCCTCAATTGTGTGTCTATTGCTACATGGGGTTTTATCCTTCATAGCGTTCATGAAAATTTGTAGTTATATTTTTGTCTATTTATGTGCTTTTTTCTCTTTCTTCCCTAGTTGGCTAGATGCTTAAGGGGACAAAGCCCAGTCCTATTTTATGCACCAATTTATATCTGATGCAGAAAGAAATACTGGGGGTTTTCAGTCCTCTGTACCTTGCCTGTGCACTCCTTCCTGTCTCCGCCCAAAGCTATTCGTGACATCTGCAGCCTCCGCTGATGTTTCCCTGTGCTGCTGAGGAGCAGGTGCTGGGGCAGCAGTTTCCCCACCACTAGAGCCGCAGGTGTTAGCATGCATGGAGAATCCACGTGCACCTCTCACACTTCCTCTGGGTTCTCTGAGCCCTCAACATCCAGAAGCCCCATGGAGTAAGAAAACACTCCTCTCCCCTTCTGTGTTACATCCGGTTAGCTGGGTGCCAAAGCAACCCTCCTTGTCTCTAATGTCTTAGAACAGAGGTTTTCAAATTTAATTTCATGACCTCAGGAAAATACAGAGCCCCCGATGTTGCCACAATAATTTGTTTAGTTATTTTTGTTTCCCATTTTGATGAGAATGGAAAAAATAAATAATACAAGCATTTGCTGGATCTTCTGTATGGCCACCTTATAATACAATACTAACACATCATTTCAATGAACACAGCCTATTTGTATTATAAACACATGAGTCAAAAGCATAATTCCATTGTGAAATAATGCGCAAAGCTTTAGGCAATTGTTTGAAAAAAACTCTTGGGAAAATTGAGTCTTTACATGGTTTATGGCAATCTAAGCATGCTCCAGAGTACTGTGTAAAGAATTAGCATTGCCAACTGATGTTATGTGTTGATCCTTTCTTTGAATGTATCAAATAGCAACCATTGATTGTGTCTATACATTTTTAAGTAGCATTATAATTTGTTAGTGCTAGAGTCCCGAAAGAATCTTTTAAAGTTTAAAAATAGTCAATACACTACTAAAACTATGAAAAACTTTATCAAGAAGATTTTAGAGAAAACTGCACTTTCTGTTTTCCTTTTTATTTAAAATTTTTGTTTTGTTTTATTAACACCCCACCTTTCTCTAAGACTCAGACAGAGACTTCTCAGGGTTGGGCTACTCCATAAACCTAAGTTCCTGCTGTCACAATGTCCTCAGAATCCTCCACTTGCCCTGCCCCCTGATGACTGAGGTAGTTTATTAGGCCACACTTGGCTCTTCTTCAGGATGAGTTCCCTTCCAAAGACTGTTTGTGTGAACAGTCTCCTAGCATCCACCCCTCCAAGCCTCATGCACTGATGTGCGTTATCACAACAGGGTCAACCTGAGACCTCTACTATCCTGGCCTGGAGAATGAATAAATGAGTACATGGGTGACTGAATGAAATAAGGAATTAATTCACCTGACAATAGAAAGGCCATTGCTTTCTCCCTGTATGATTTGGAGAAAAAGTATTCTCTCTTTCCAGGTGACAGAAGACAAATTTAAGACTGAAAAGGATAAAGGGAAAGCGAAATCTCCCAAGGAAAAGAAGCCCTCAGGTACCAAGGTTGTCAAAGGAAAGGGAAAGGATCAGCCTGAGGCAAACACAACAGTGAAAAAGGCCACTCAGTTAAAACAGAGGGGAGAAGAAGACGACGCCAAACGTTACATTGGTCAGTAAGATGCTCCTTGCCGTAGCTACCTTTCACTTCTTGCCTTATGATCTGCAAAGTAACTTGAGAAATCATTCCACCAACTACGCTTAATCTTCCCCAACCTTTTCACTCTTTATAAAACCGTAAATCACGTACTACCCGTGATACCCTAATAGAAAAATGTTTTTATTTGCAATTCATTTGTTTTCAACAAATATTTAGTTAGTGTCTTGCTATAGGCGCATTTACATAGAAGAAATGAAGGATGAAATAATGAACTTACTGCCTTGGTGGGAACATTTTTAAAAAGGCAGAGTAAAAAGTGGTTATCGTCATGAGTGGAATACAGTGGTAATAATATCAGACTGCTTAATTTGGGACCCATGCAGAGCACATAGCTTCCAGACCTCAACTTCTCTCACTATTAGTTTGTCTTAGATGGAGTAAGTAGAATTTTCTTTCATTTTATATTATGATATAAAAGTGATTCAACTTAGGCAGCTATGAGTAATTCGTTGCCTTCCCATGAACCCAAGTGGAGCTGTCTGTTGTTGTTTGCAACGTATTTAAATGAGATAGCAGGCCTCACTTCCTTTACTAGTTTGACTCTCCTGGTATATTTCTGCTGTGAATGCACTAGACTTGGAAGCAATGATATTATGGATTCCATGGGCAAGATCAATACTGATGTGCTTAGTGATAGAAGAAAAATCATTACTTGAAAATTAAGTTTGTGCATCTATTGCATTATTTTTAAATTGATCTTAATGGACTATTGTGGGATGTAAGTTTTCGTGTACCATCTATTCTCAATAGTTGTTACATAAACCATACTCAGCCTTCACACTTATTGACATAAATACACAGAATAGTTTAGTAGGGAGCATGTCCATATTCAATATTTCCCTCTCCTGTAAACACCTTAACTTATAAAATACCACAAAGCTGCAGCTACTCGTAATTCGGGAGTAAAGCCAGATGTTGCTCAAAAGAGATTAGAACCAAAAAAAATTATAGCCTAAACTTTTTTTCAACAAAATCCCTAGAACACATTTTCCATGACCACAGGCCCTGTATATGTTTGTCCTCCTATTACGCCTATGTCTCATTTGCAAAAGTGATTTAATATTTTGTAAAATGGCCACAGCCTTCTCTCTGCAAGGGCAATAATGAAAACCAGTCAACATGACTGCATTCCAGCCAACTGGACTGTTTTTGGCAAGCCAGAGGACTTGTAAACGCATGCATAATGTATATAGCCATTGAACAGGCTGTGTGCAACCTGTTCTCTTTTAAAATGACGGCTGCTCTCCTTTATGGTATTTTGAACAGATGATGAGCCAGATGATGGTGCCCAACATTACATTATAGTTGTGGGCTTCAATGATCCTCAGCTATTAGCGATTATGACTGAGCTTGGCATTCCCATAAGCAGCGTGATTAAAATATCTTCAGAGAATTATGAACCTCTGCAGGCGCACCTGGCAGCAGTTAGCCAGCAGCAGGAAGTTTCTCTTCAGCCAGAAGGTATGCAGTCTGCTTCACAACTTACTGAATCCTTCAGTATTACCCAGCATCCTTAAAGTACAAATACAGCGTTCTGTCCAAAACATAGTCATACAATACGTACATTATTAAATCCTTTCAAGACTTTGATTTGCTATTTAGTCTGCTTGCACCGGCCAGGTGTTGTAAATTTTGCAAATTAAAATCATACTCTGTATTTATATCCCTGTGTAGCCACAGAGAAGATAGACTGCGGGTCAGAAGACTTGGTTATGCACCTACATTTCTCAGGCATATTTGATCTGTAGCTTTTACCCAAAGCATGGCTGCATGGATCAACTGTAGATAATCTGCTGTTCCGGAAGCTACAGTCACCAAATGGTCCAAGGGAGGTTATAGCCTTGGGTGCTTGCTCTGCTTTGCTACTTGCTTATCGTGATAAATCAGAGAGGACATTTTGTCTTCTGAGCCTTAGACTGGGACGTGGTGGGATGAAGTCCCAACCACACTACCTTTCAGCCATTTGGAACCTCCAGGTCTTCATCGAAAGGAATTGTGCTAGACTACATCTGTGGGAAGAGACCAAAAAGCCACTGTACACTTTAGGTAGTAGAACTGGGATTCAGTTTAAGCCTGTGTGACCTAGAATCTCTTTCTGCCACATGCTGGTGCTTTTATTGTTATTTATTAATAATATCATTTCACAGTGTTTAGAACCTACACAACCACATCCCAATTTCCTTAACACTACATTTTTAAAATTGCTGTTAGAAATTAGAAATCACTACCACTGATAATAATAATAGCTGCCATTTATTGGGCACATGCCTTGGAACTAGGCTCAATGCTGAGGGCTTTAAGTGCACTGATTCATGTAGTTTCCACAACCCTTGGAAGTATGTTTTGTTATTTCAGTTTTACCAAAAAGAACTCTCATCCTCAAGGCAGTCATTAAGTAAAAGAGTTGAGATTCAAACCCAGCTACTCCTGACTATCTCAAAGGATAGTTATACATTAATAATTTATTATTGAAGCCAGTGAGAAAATGCTGCATAAGCTCCAACCATAGTCTCTCTATAAAAAAAATTTAATATATAAAAATAAAATTATGGAAAAATAGACTTTACAATAAAATTTTGAGATCTTAGTAGCAAAACCTATTTATTTCAGGCAAATATTCAAGTGTAACTTTACAGAAAACTATTATTTTGCAGTCACAGCACAAATGCCCAGAGAAGCCTATAGCTATTTTAATGTGACCAAAAGATAACTGAAGCATAAATCGTTGATCCAGTTTGTTTTTAGCCATGTGGGAAGGAGAACTGGATCAAATGCATTTATAACCAGTTAAGCAGCAAACAGACATTAAAATGATCAAAAAATGATTTGGCAGAAAAACTGCTCCACATGCAATCTAAGAGTGATGGAAATATTGAATATACATATAAATGTGTGACCTTATCATAATCTTTCTGGTCCTCAACTATAAAGTGAAAGAGTAGAAAGCTCATATTTCGTATCAATTTCAGAAGTAAAATCCTCTGATTTGATAATTGTATAGTCTAGATCCAAAATCTTCTCAAAATTATATTTCTTTATTTGCATTTTCTGGTTCTATACTGTATTGCAATACATAAGACTCGCCAAGTATCCTTAAAAGTAGGAAGAAATCCAACACTCTCATTTTGTAATATAAACATATTGCTCTTATTAGATATAGAAGCTGAAAAATTGAAGAATGAGAATACCATAAAAGAACTTGAAATTTTCTGGAAGTACTTGGAACCAATCCTGAATAATGAGAAACCTGAAACAAATCTCTTTGATGTTGCTCGTCTTGAATACATGGTCAAGGAAGATGGCTTTCCTTCTGACTGGTCAGACAGTGGGATGATGGTTAGTATATGCATAGTGAGAGTAAGTATATGCATTAGTGAGAGTGAGCGGTTTGAACACGTGACACTGTGGTTCCATTTACCCCATTCATTCATTCCACAGATATTTATTGGTCACTGACTACAGACAAGGCTTTGTGCTAAACTCTTTATCTTCAAGACAACGACATTGAATGCCCAGTAATGGTTATAGCCTAATTCTTTAGCTTTTGTGTGTGAATTAATGACAAAGAATAAGATGTAGATAAACAATGATATTTCTTTTATTTGGTGACATATGGCTTTGTTTCATACATTCATGTTTTGTTTAGTAATGTTCTAGGCAGTAGAGTCTTAAGATATAATATATTAATTGTGGAAACAGTAAATTTTGTAGCTGGTGGAATTATTTTGTCTTTTTGAAATGTGTATATATCATTTCGAAACATTGTTCTTCTAGGCCCCTGCTTTTATTGCCCAAATCGCATTTTTAATATATTTGGCCAAAGAAGTCTATCCTAACAAGATGGCTTGACCCCAGCCCAGCAATTAGCAGGCATTTCCTAAGGGCATTTATTGGCTGCCATTGAGGAGTTCCTGCCATTGAGGAGCTTGCAGACAGGCAAGACCAAACCCATGGAAAAGAGAAGCAGAGTTCAAGAGGCCATATATCTAGGTGCTCAGTTATGTGAAACACACTCTCCGTTTCCTATTAATTCAGAAAAAGAAGAAATGGGATGCTTTTAAAAGTATCAAATGCTAGATACATGAAGATGTATTTAGAAAGAAGGTTGAGTGACTACTTATCACACTCTGTGTTGGGAAAGATATCCAGGCATCCTTGTTACAAAAAACCTCTCAGATCTCTTTCTGGTTGACTCCCTGTCCCAACAAACAGGGCCCCGGGAGTGTTGATCCTCACAGAGCAATATATTTCAGCATCAAGGGAGCTGAACGAACTGAAAGCAGAGTACTGGGGAGGGACCACCTCAAGTGAGTTCTCTGAAGGGAGCTGGGCAAAGCAGGGTAGAGGAGGTGGATGGGTGTCTGTGCACAGTTCCTGTGGGTAGCTGCCAAAAAAATGAACTGACTATCTAAGAGGAGATTAGATCAAAGCCTGGAACAGGCTTTCTGAGCCAAAGGGTAGGCTGCCCATGGCCATTGGGTGGAGCCTGGACATTTCTCACTATGAGAGACCCTGATTCAATCACCTTGAGATGGACGTGCACTTGGTGAAGTAAGTGAAAACACTGAGGAGGGAGGCCCAGATTTGACTTGAAGGATGGGCAAGATTTGAATAAGTAACCATGGATAGATGAGTCTGAGTTATAAAGACTGTCAATATAAGGCATTAGATGTCACTAGATAGAAACAGAACTTTAAGTGTGATACTTTGCCAATAGTAAGAATAAATATCAGCCTTGTCCTGTAAATAGGAAATGAAGCTGAACACAGAAAAGCTGTAGATAAATATGGAGCTTGTTCTAGGCAAAACTGGCTACTCCAGACTCCCTTTGCTTTGCATCTTCCTGCCTCTTCATCTAGATAGCTTTATCTTGCCTGCTTTATCTTTTACTCTCTTGTTTCCTAAACCTAAGCTCCAAAAAGAATCCACTGCCATCTGTCCTTGACTGCTTCGAGTTAAATTGGGTCAATATGTTTCCCCATCCCAGGGATACTGGCATTCCAAGTAATATAGTACAGTCGTGTGTTGCTGAACGACAGGGATAGGTTCTGAGAAATGCGTCCTTAGGTGATTTTGTCATTGTGCAAACATCATAGAGGGTACTTACACAAACCTAGATGGTATAGCCTACTACACACCTGGCTATATGGTACTAATCTTATGGGACCACTGTTGTATTTGTGACCCGTCACTGACCAAAACGTCATGTGACACATAACTGTACTATGAATATTTTATCCTGTTTTATTGGAATTCTAGATTATGCCCCCAAAATATGAGATATGTTTGGGGAAAAGGCGATTTCCCTGGGATCCTGAAAATCCCACCTCAAAGCCAGCCTTCTACTGTTTCTCTTCAATAGATGAACTTTTCCCCCAAACATAAAATCCATGTCACATCCACAAATTTGCGTTTTGGAGAAACAGTCCTCCTCTCATTTGGGCCAAGTTCTAGCTGCATACCCTGTAAAGAACTTGTATACATCTTTGGTTCAATAGGGCACAGGAGATTCCAGCCATACAATTCCTGAACCATAATTCAGAGGAGGCAATAAAAAGAGTTTTCTAAGGCAGCCTCAAACGTAGTACCTTTTTTCTTCTGCTGTAACTAGGGCTCCCTTCTATGTGTCTTATTTACTCCCCAAGCATAGTCTGAGAAGAGCTGAAATGTATTGAGCCTGAGGTAGAGTACGTTCCACTGCATCATCAGTACATTGGTGTGAACAGCAAGGCACACGGTCAGAGCTTCAGATAACCCAGCACCATTCCCATCATCCTGTCTCCTACTCCAGTGTCCACAATTTTCCGTTCATCACAAGATTTTAATCACTCCATTTTTAAAGCAAGTGAATGTGGCTATATTTTACTTTTTTAAAATGTAGAGTGGAAGAATTTAAATGGCAAAGTACAAAAAATTTGTTTTATGTTAAAAATGTGATCAGCTTGGTTGACATCCTAATTATGGTAGAATATTCTTGACTTCAGAACTAGAAAATGTCTAGGGTGTCTAGTTGGGCTGAAGGTAACTGTCAGGAATGAAAACATTCAGCTGCCTAAGGAGCCATTTAGGGCTGTGCTTCCCAGTGGACACACTGAGCTCCTATCAATCAATTTGCAAATATTTATTGCACGTCTTCATGCCAGGGCTGTGGTCTGGGTCCAACTGAAGACATCTTTTAGAGCCCAAGTGTGCCTCTACAAGGTACAGTTTGTGAGTGAATGACCCAGCATTGAAGATGATGAGGAAAGAGAGCCTTAAAAACACTTCAGTAACAGAGTTGGGTCCCGGAAGAAAAGGCCATTGGATTTAATATGGAAGACAGGTTCATTTTAAATTTAGGATCACGTTAGAAATGTCAAAGTAATAAATCTACATCTAGTAGAAATAGACTAAATACATGGTGCAGATACATGATGTTATATTCTCAGCTCTATCTATAAGCTGGTAATGGCCTCCTATTCAAGGCAGGAGCCAGCCAAGGAGTCTTCTTCCTCTCTGGAAGCAGGAAAGCATTAATACCTTTTGCTGCAAACAAGCAGACTGTATTTCTGCTGAACCAGGGTAACGAAAGCTTTGCAGCAAATAAATGCCCATCAAGAAGTGCTAACTGCTCATGGAAGACATTTGCAACATCTCAAGCTAAGACCTTGGTTGCTGAAAAAATTTTCTGGCTTTTAGCATGTGATTTGCTGTTTGATCTAAAAATGAATTAACTAGTTAAGCTAAGGGACCACTGGGCAGAAGTTTTACTGTATTTCTTATAAATACAAACGAAAACCAAAAATATGTTTCTATGCCAGAATTTGGGCAAAGAATACCAGGTTGAAGCTTAACTGAAGAATGCTCAGCCTTTGAGTGGGCACAGGAAGCCCAGATTGACAGCTGTGCTATGAAGATGGGCCGAGCTAGGCGCTTCCCTGGACTCCTGCCACACTGTGATTCACTGCCCCCCTCCCCCCTCCCCCCCCACCAAGAAGCTATCTCACCCTACCTTACCTCTTCAACTCAGACATAGCATGAGCCTATTTAGTCCTTCTTTGCTTGCAGGCAGACAGACCCAGTGATAAGTGCTTTTCCACTTCTGGAAATGAAAGCCCAGGTAATAGGAGATATCTGATCTAGAACTTGCTTTCCAGCTCATAAAACTTGTGGGTATTACAGAAGTAGTAGTTATCAGGATTTCTTAGGCTTTTTTCCCTAAAGGAAGCACAGGTAACAGGAAAGAAGAGAGACAAGGAGGAAAGGAAGAATACTGATTGCACATATACTGCGGCATACTTGAGCAGGGATTTCCACCGTGCTTCTTGCACAGCCGAGCAAGTAATCATCCATAGCTTGTCTTGGGCTGAGGCTATCACAATTACCTACCTAATGTGTGTTGTTCAGAAACTAGGACATCAGAATACGGCTGTACTGCTAAAACTAATGAATAGAGTGTTTTTCACTTAGTTCAAGTATTAATTAGACTCTGATAATACTGGGCAGCCATAAGGCCCTCCCAAGGGAACAGTCTGCAGTGTAGTGAAGAAGAAGGGCAAGAAATGTGCGGTCCCCATGGCTGGGATTCAGTGAGTGGGGGCAAGGCTTCCCTGGAAAAAGTGAAAGCTTTAGCTGTTAAGAGAGATACAAACCATATGTCCGATTCCAACAATATGATACTACTAACTAATTTAATTCTCTCACCTGTAGCTGGAATTGGGCACCGACATTTTTGAAAATATTGCCTGTTTGATGTACGACAGCCTGGATTGGAAAAGGCAGCACCGGCACTATTTAGAAAGCATGCAGCTTATTAATGTCCCACAAGTGGTTAACGAGAAGCCTATCTTAGAAGCTGTAGCCATTGCTGAGGTAGGCACGTGCTTCAGTCTCTTTAATGGGCTGAATGATTAACTGAACAGCTTAATTTTCATGTTCACAAAACATATGAAGAAAAAATGGCATAAATTCTTGTAGCAAGGTACCACTTCCTGCTGGGATTTAATGGGTGAGGGTGGGAACGAGGAAAGGCCCCCAGGCCTAGCATTAAAGGGCACCTATGTGGTGGAGGCTTTACGAAGCTTCCCGACTACCTGCCACATTCAGAGCTGATAACAGAACTCACTTTTCAGCCTATCATGCAATAAATAACATCTGGAACAAGGAAGGCTATTGATAAATTCATCACAATGTTTATTTAGCGCCTACCATGTGCTAGCACTGTGCAAGGTACTGGCAATATATTAATGAACAAGGCTCAGCCCCTGTCCTCCTCATTGAGATTAACTTTTAAAGGGGATGGCAGTCAAGTCAACAGTGGTTTCAACATAGCATGATGAGTGCTAGGAGAACAGTCAGCTCAGATTGTAGTAGAAGCAGTAAAACATGGCGCCTAACCTGATCTGGAGAGGATCAGCCTGGGTAGGTGCTGTGGTGAAGGCTGAATGTGAATTCCCTAGGGGAAAGCCTGCTGGGGGAAAAGGGACACAGGGATATTCTCAAGAAAGGGGCAAAGACATGCAAAGATATGGAGGTCAAAGGAAAGAAGTGTTACAGCACCAGCGAGGACCATGGGGTAGGTCAGTGCTCCCAGCCGGTACATGCAAAGTGGAGAACAGCAACACGAACTAGAGCTGGAGAGGCGGGAGCAAGAATGTCCTTTGGTGCTGAGTTAAAGAGTTGGGTTTTATCCTGAAGGCGATGCGGAACCATTGAATGATTCTAAGAGGGAGAATGGTGTGATTCTGAGTCACTCAAGGAGGAAAAACTTTTTGGCTCTCGGTAGCTCATCTCCCCATCCTTTTCCTGGCAATTCATCAGTGGGCTCTGTTAGGAAAATCTTAAAAAGTGTCCACACCCATTAACTTCTTTCCTTCCTCAGACAAACCCTTTTATTTGTGGTGTGAACATAATCATACAATCTCAGCATCATGTCAGATCCCTTCACACCAACGTGTGGTGAAAGCATCTCTCAGTTGAATATCTCAGTTGTTTCTTTTTAATTATTCTTCTTTTAGGCTCCACAAGCTGCTGCTCCAACCCCTGGGAAGAAGAAAGCACAAAATGAAGAACGGCAAGCCCCAACATCAGGCATGTATGAAACCCATCGCTGGAGGATCAACACCAGGAGCTGGTGCTCTAGGGAATAATGACTGTCTTTGATATTGCTTGCAGATATGCCTCCACCTACCCATCTTACATTTATTCGTTCATGGTCATAGTTTGAATTTATGGATGAAATTTTGATAGAAGAAATGGAGAACACGTTCTTAATCGAACAATGATATTTTGTATATTTTGCAGTGCCTTTTGTCATCACAACTGAAGCAGACATGAGATATTACAATGATTTGCTGAATCCGATTCCAGAAGAATTCATTTCTGTGCCCCTGATACTGCACTGTATGCTGGAACAGGTAGGCAGATACATTCTGAGGACTTTTTCCCAAATGAGTAAGCTTGAGTCAGTCACTTCATCTCTCTCTGCTTCCGTATTTTTTAAACTATTTTAAAATTACACTTGCAATGCCTGAATGCATTCTCCTTTACAACGATTAGAATATTTTAGATAAAACCCACGTTTGCTTTGATCCTCAGCTTCAATCCCGTTTCTTTTGCTATGTGCTGGAACAGTTTATGTAACATTCCCTCAGGTTTGGGTAGATGTGTCCTTAAAACTCTCTGTGTCTTGTGTTGTTTTCATGGAAGACAAAGAGGAGACAGACAGGTGGATGGGGTGGTTAATGGTCTTTAACTATCTTTAAAATTTCTTTTATACTTGTAGATTTAATCAGATTTTTCTATTTTTGAATCCAATTCTAGTCATTATTCTTTATATAAATATATCTACTTTATTTGCATTTTCAGTATCATATAAAGTTCTTTATTCATTTATGTGCATTTTTAAATTTTCTCTTTGTCTATGTTCCTTTTCTACTACTGATGTTATTTATTTGTGCCATCTCTTTTCTTGATCATATATGTTGATGGTATATCTATTGTATTGGTCTTTTCAAAGAACCATCATTTTGTTTCACTGATCAACTCCTTTTTACTTTTCATTTTATTAATTTCTTCGTTTATCTTTATTATTTCCTTCTTTCTACTTTCCTTGGATTTATTTTGCATTTCATTTTAATTGAAAGCTTACTTCATTTATTTTCAGTCCTTTTTGCTTTACTTAAGGCTATATATTTCCTTTTGAGTATTTCTTTGGCTGTGCCCTGATGCTTTCAATGTATTCAGATCTAAATCTTTTGTTTTAATTTCCACTGTTTATTGTCAATTTCTAATTTTATTGCGTTATGGTCAGTAAATATGGGCAAACAGTAAACATGCATGTCAAAAATGTTTTTCAATTTCCTGGGCTTCCTGTGTGACCTAATGTACATGGTCAATTCTTGTGTGTGTGAAAAGAGTTTGTTATTAATTAACTCATTTAATTCTTAGAACAACTCTATGAGGAATTATTTTTATTCCCTATTTTAAAGATAAGAAAACTGAGACATGAAAAGGTTAAGTAACTTTTCCAAGTAGTAAGTGGAAGAAAATGCTTTTGAGCCTGGTCAATCTGAGTGGAAAAGTATTTTGATGGTATTGTTCCATTGTCGTCTTCTTTCTAATGTTGCTAATGAGAAGTCTGATGTCAATCTGCTACTTTTTCCGTTGTAGGTAATCTATTTTTCCTTTCTGGCAACTTTTAGAGTTTTCTCTTTATAATTGGTAACACAAGGCTATGTCTCAGTATGGCTTTATTTGTTTTATTATTGTCATTAATGGTCTCAGGATTATAATCTTGTTTCTGATCACATTCTGAGTAAAATCAAAATTCTGTATACTGGTCCATAAAGACTAAAAATATGGTTCTGGGCTGTATCTATCATCTCATCTCCTGCCCCCCACCTGACACACACACCACACACGCGCACACACACACACACACACACTTATTAGTCATCATCTAAATAGGCCTTCTGGTTTTTCCTCAAATATGCTACCTCAATTCTACTACAACTTCTCTTCCTAGAGAGTTTTGCTCTTACATGTCTGCCTGGTGGATCCTCCTTGTCATTCAGTCCCCAGTGGAAGTGGTATTCCTTTGATAGGCTTTCTCTGACCACCTGATCTAAAGAAGGCCCATAACAACACAGAGCGCTCTCTACCACGTCACCTTGTTTTATTTTCTTAGTAACAACTGCTCTTTTAAAAGTGTATTTATTTGCTTTGTGCTTCACTTTCCTTCTCTCACTGGAATGTAAGCTCCATGCAAGCAGGGACTTAATCTAGTCTTTCTCATTGCTGTATGCTCAGTGCGCAATAACCACACCTAACCCACAGTAGACATATGCATTTGTTGAACTAAATTATATCTTCAGATATCATTTCTTCTATTGATTTATCCTAATTAGTATTAGATGGATATTGGAATTTCTGGTTTTCCTCCTTGTCTTTTAAATTTTCTTTCAATTTTATCCATTTGGGAGTGCCAGGTTAATTTCCAACTAATTCATTCTTCAGTGGAGTCCAGCCTGCTACTGAAGTTTTGTTTCAGCAATAATGTTTTTAATTCATAAATTCTCTAATTTGTTTTTTAATTCTCTAATTTGTTTTTAACTGTCAATTATTGTTCTTATTTCTTGGATGTAACACATTCCTTTTTTTTTCAGAACATTTAGTTGTTTATTTTTAAGTCCTTTTCAGACTCTATCATCTCTGTTACCTCTAGTATACATTTTTATGTTTTGTTGACTGCTTTGGTTTTCTACCCAATTAGGTAAGCACACTTATATTTGCCTTTAATTACCCCAGAAGGTTTTGGAAGACCAATAGTTTCATTATATCGATAAATTTTTAAAAGCTCAAAAGCCCTATGGGGTTTGCAGTATCATCGTTTTATTTATTTTAGTCTTTCTTATTGTATTCAACTCAACTCAAAGCAGCAAACATTTATTAACCATGTACTATATTCCAGGCACCAAAGGGGACAGTTCATGAGCTCAGTGCCTGACACTTAGAAGGCACCCAATAACAGATGCATGTTGGCTGAATAAATGCTTAATAATAAGGGGATTAAAAAATTGAAACATAAGAGGAATGGGATGGGATTTTGCAGGTTGGGATGTTAGAGTTTAACATTTCAGGGATGAGATAGTTTTTGAGAAATGCTGTGGAAGCATGTGGAATACCGAGGATGATTGTGAGAGTTAAGGTGGAGAGAAAAACTGTAAATTAGGTGCTATCTTGATTATGTTTCGACTTCTTTTGTTTACCACATAAAATTGAACAAGGCATTTAATCTTTCTAGACCTCACTTTCCCCAAGTAAAGAGACTGTTACCCTTTACTGATCTCACCATCTATAGCTTTTCTATCTCAAAGAAAGAATGAGGACTTGACCTGAAGCCCTGTTCTTCCCACTCAGTAGCCTTGGGCTTGAGCCAGTCACCTAACTTCACTCAACCTAGTTACTTCCTCTGTAAAGTGGAATATGGTATCTACTCCACAATATTGCTGTAAGGCTTAAATGAGATACAGTATGTGAAGATGTCCACACACAGTACTTGGCATGTGGTAGGCACTCACTAAATATTCATTACATCCAAGTTATGTGAGCACAGTTTTGAGTGCTTTGAGAGAAAGAGCAAATCATTGAGAAAAAAATTATATTATATCATTATTTTTATTTCTACCATAGTAAATTTTCTTATTTACTATTTGTATTTTGTGTTACCTATTTGTGTTATCAAAAGTATACCTACTTTAATGCATGGATTGTAAACATTTTTCCTTTTATTTTGGTAATCACTGGTAATTACACTGCCACTTTGTGCAATTGCCATACTTTTTAGTGGAAACTGCCTTGATTTTTCTAAAAACAGTGGATGTGCATGAATATCAGTAAAGAGCTGACCATTAAACTGATCCTCCCAACCCTTTATTTCAACAGGTTGTAGCAACTGAAGAAGACCTTGTCCCACCCAGTCTGGTGGAGCCGCCTCCCAGAGCAGATGGGTTGGACCACAGAATTGCAGCTCACATTGTATCCATCCTACCCTCTCTCTGTCTCACGGAGAAGGAGAAAAAGGTTGGATGGGCTGAGATATCAAAGAGTATGCATGCATTGCAGGGCCGGATGGGGAAAAAAAAAGAGTATGCATGCTTAGAAAAAGTATGGATTCTCTCTTTAAATCAATATTATTTCAATTTAAATAGAATCTCCAGGAAATATTTTTGTCTGAAGAAGAAAATGAAAGCAAAGCAGTGCCCAAAGGTCCTCTCCTACTGAACTATCACGACACTCTGGCCCACAAGAAGTACTCACTGAAGGTAATAGTAACCAGGTTACTCGGAGGGTATTTGATGCAAGAAAGTCCATTTGTAATTATTCAACTCAAGAAATCTTAATTAGATAGCTTTACCAATGCTAATTAAAAGTAATGTACAAAATGGATACCTGCTTGCAAAGTGAGATCTCGGAAAATGGAGATGGATAAGGGAGAAATTACGTCAGCAAAGAAAACTTGCCTAATTATGAGGTCTAATGAACCATTAAATTGATTGTCACTACATCAAATTTACATTAAAATGTTATAATTATTTGCTTTAAATATCTGCTAATATGAAAAGCTAGTGGAGGCCAGAAAAGAATCTCAGAAGGGAGAGATGAATATATATGAGACTTCGGCAGTTTGTCGCCGTGAATGAAGAATTTGTCATTTCTTTGCACCAGGAACCTCTGGCAAAGTGAGAACTAGCGTTTTTTTTTTTTTGACCTTCAGCAAAATACCAACAGTTTGTCTTCCCCAATTACCATTGATTTCCCCTGTTCCCAAATAATGAGAACGAAAGTATCATGTTTTGCCTTCTCCATATGCATAAGGCACTTGACAGCTTACTTTAATGTCTTCTGTCATGTTGCTCTTTTTTCATCAGGACCCAAAGAATTTCGACCCAGTTCAAATTGAGCAGGAGATGCAGTCCAAGTTGCCACTGTGGGAATTCCTTGAATTCCCTCTGCCCCCGCCATGGAACAGCACTAAACGTCTAGCTACAATTCATGAGCTCATGCACTTTTGTACAAATGGTGAGTACATTGCTTTGTCTTAGCTTAAACTCATTCATTTATGGTCACATGTGCCTCTTAATGTTACACCCCTATTTGCAAAAAGTATTTTGATTAGTGAAAGACCTTTCAGAGACTGAGCTGGGTATTTTGATTGACTGCTATTTTCTTATCTTGAAAAATAATGCCGTTAGCAATAGTTTGATAGGTATGATACATAAGCTTCTTCATTTGATGCACTGGGTTTTCTTTCTACTGTGTTTCCACAGCAAGAATAATCCCCTTCTTCCCTCTTTCTCCTCGCTCAACCCCAACCCCACCTGCCCTCAGTGACATCATTGGAGATGATGTCGTAATCCCCATCCTAGTTTAGAGGACAGATTAGAGGGCCCCCTGTCGGTGCTGTTCTGAGAGTGTGTTGATTCAAGTTAACCTCTCACAATGGGAAGGGCCGTTTTATGCTTTTTGAAGACCGTGGAAGGAGGGGTCATTAAGCGTATTTAAAATCAGCGTCTCATTGCAGAGTTCCCTGGGATTGTATGATAGAGACAATCATTTCCTAAAACAAAGACTGTGTCCACTTCAGACAGTATCACACATATTCCTACTGATAAGAAGGAATATGAAATTCCATAGATAATGTTCTTTGACAAGAAAGCATTGGACCTAGAAAAGAGAAGAGCGTGCGCAGATCTTCCTTCTCATTTCATTTCTAACTCTAAGCAAATTACAAAATACTTTTATCTCGAGGTTTTTTTCATTTTAAGTAGGCTTAGTTAAAATTTTTTATACTGTCGTGCCAACACCTCATGGAAATGTGGGGTCCAGCCTCCTGGGCCTGGGTGTGTCACATTTGTCCCAACATCCCTGGGAACACCTGTCCTTTGCCTACATCCTGCCACGCTCCACTTCTCCTTCTGCCTTTGGCTGGGATTCCATCCTCTCTCCACCTCAGTTGGACACATAGCACAGGATTCTTGTTTCTGTTGCTGTCACTGAAGCTTCACACATATTCCACTTACATGTCCCTGCCTACCGCTTGTTCCTCCTGCCTCTCCTTCCTCTTTTCTCTCTCAGTACCTCATACTTAATAGGTCCAAAACCAGACTCTGGATTTTCCTGAAATTTGTCCATTCACAGTCCTCCTTATTTCAGTAAATGGCAACAATTTTCTACCAAAACCATGGAGTCATTGCTGGTTCCTGTTTTTTTCTTACTGTGCCATGACCAGTCCCACCACATCCCTCACTGCCATCCCAGCCCAGTCCACCATCACTTCTCACTTGGACTATTTCAGTAGCTTCCCAATTGGTCTACCTTTTGACCTATAGTCTTTTTGTTGCGCAATAACTGGAACGGCCCTTCTGGGATAATAGTCAAATCATGTGCCTTCTCAGCTCAAAACCCTCTAGTGGTCACCCGTTCATTCGGGGTAACATCTAAACTGTTCCTTCTCAGACTTTTTCAGCTCATCGCCTACCAAGCTCTATTGTTTCACTCCACTCTATCTTCATTGGCCTCACTGTGATTCCTTGAACATGTCAATCACACCCCTGCCTCAGGATCTTTGCACTTTCTGTTTCCCCTGCCTTCATCACTTTTCTCCCAGATGTCCATATGGCTTGCTCTCCCACTTCTTTCACATTTCTGCCTAATTGTTCACAGGGGTTTTATCTGGCTACCTTATATAAAATAGAAGCCCCTCCTCAGCCATTATTACTTTTTATCACCTCTCCTAGCTTTATTCTTCTTTTCATCTCTGATATAGTGTACACTCATCTGTTGACTGTCTGTTTCCAACCGCTGGAGTGGACACTCCATTAGATCGGGAGTTCACTGCTTTGTTCACTGCTGGGGTCCCAGCTTTTATGAGTCACTGACATCTAGTAGGTGCTCAAAAAACATTTGTGAAATAAATGAATGAGCAAACTTTCCCTAAGTCTGTAACTTTTACCTCTTCCCTGTCTCTCTTCTGAATTTCCCCATGTTTTTTCCAAAAGGAACCCTCCTGCTGCCCTCATCTCTGTTGGAGAGAAAGTGGAGGTGACCTCTGAACCATTGATCTACCACAATCATTTCATTTTTCCTCACCAAATTCCATGATTATTTGTTAATGCCTATCTCCTACCCCTCTACTTTGGAGTTCACAAATGCAAGAACCAAATCTTGTCTTTGAATCTTAGGCAGCTATGACAAGGCCTAATACATAGAAAACAAAAATGAGTGAGTGAGTGAACAGATGAATAAATGCTATAAAAGAATAAATACACAGATGCATAGAGTCCATCGAAGGCTGATAACCTTTGAAGTGCAAATTATGGAAAGTACCACACCGATTCATTGCAGGAAAGAGGCCTTTTTTGAGCCTGAAGGAATAGGAAAATCTACTGAATATCACAGCCTATATTAGACACACCTGAATAATTTTTGTTTTAAATTACAACAGCAGAAAAAGGTGCTTTTGTTTAAAAATGATAAGTTTTAAACATACTCCACAGATATGATACCCTGGAAAGTCCATGAGAATTAATCTGGGCACCTAATATTGATTAAGCTATGAAGGAGTTCGAGAGCTTTATCTTGATAAATTATATCTTGATTATTTAACTTTTCTTATTATTAGGTACCTTTGATATTTGTTGCAGAATTGTGGAGCCCATGTTTAAGATCAGGTCAGCACCCATTATGGCGTGACTCCTTTGTCATTCTAGTGGACAACCCCTTGGTTCCCCACTGTCAGCCCTATGCTATGTGGTAATAAGACCATTCTTAGCCTCATGGGTCCTGCTTTCTTACAGAAGTCTTGAGCTGGAATGAAGTAGAACGAGCCTTCAAAGTGTTTACTTTTGAGAGCCTGAAACTCTCTACAGTTGATGAAAAAGGGAAACTAAAGCCTGCTCGGATGATGTATGGGACTGATTGTGAGATGTTCAACATACCATGGGACAACCCTGCCAGATTTGCTAAACAGATAAGGCAACAATACATCACGAAAATGAACACCCAAGAGGTCAAACAGAAAACAGGTATACTGCATGGAGGGAAAAAATGGCATTCTTCCATCTTATGATTCTTGATTTTTTTCTAGTATTTTATCTCATGGATCCTTTTTACACTGACTAGATACTGAAACCAAAGACAGAATTTTGTTTGTGGATCAGAATATGCCAGTGTCTGTGCAAGATGATGAGAGCAGTAAAGAACCTTCAGACCCTAGTCAGGCTGATGCTAGCAATATGCAGCATTCTGACTCGAATAATAAGAAATCCTTAGACCCTGATGATAGAGAGCTGTCAGAGCAGGACAACAGCTTGAAGACTCAGCTCCAATCTGAGCCTTTGGGTAAGTAAATGTGTGTGTGTGTGTATGTGTGTAGTCGCTACTATAGAATGTATAAAACAAAAAATGATTCAAGATTCATTATTTAAATTTAAACACCTCCCTATTTAAATTGAAAAACTGTTTCATATCTAAGTTTATTTGGTTAATTAAACTTTGTTACTGAATGTTGTTATTCAGTAAGTTCTCCTTATTTCAACCTTTGTTTTTCAAAATATCCTAAGGGCTCTTAGTCCATTCTTACCTTAGTAAATGTAGTGCAGTGAACATAATTGAAACCTTCATTGTTAGTATTTCACAACATTATTGTGATTCTATGCAAAAATTATGAAAAATTACTGCAATAACATAATGAGCTGCCCAGTACAGAGCTTAATACACAATCAATGCTCAATGAACATCGATTCCCTTCCTCTACTCCTTGTAGCTCAGATAATTACTCTCATTCTAGAATTTAGCATCTGAAATATTGTTATATTAGGAGGTATAGAAACATAGAAGAATATTAGGCTAAATTTTTATTGTGCTGTCTTACACAATCTCCCGTCTGTGACACAACTATCAGATTAATTACATAAAATACTGCTCTGTTATTTCCCTGCTTATAACCTTCCATGGCTCCCTACTACCTGCAAAATCAAACCCGACTCCTTGGCTGCTTTACGTGCTTCTCCAATAGCACCAAATTACTTTCCCAAGACTCTTTCCGCTTTTTCCATTTTGCCTACTCATCCCATGAACTAGCCAAACAGAATCAGGCCCTGTTTCCTCTACACAGCCTACTCATTTCAATCTCTGCACCTTTCCCCCACAATACCCTCCATGTGGAGTTCTCTTTTTGATTATGATTAGGTTTCTGTGGCACTTCCATGAAGCTTTGTTAGATATGTCCATCTGGAAATGCCTCCCTTAGCATTCCCATGATCATAATTAATCTACTCTTCTTTCATGGCATTAGTTATCATTTCCTACTATTTATTACAATTATCCATATGCCTATAGTAAAGCCTCCATAGTACTATAGCTTCTTAGAGGTCATGAGTATGTTTATCTTAAAAATATTAACCATACATTGGACCATAAAATAAGTCTCAACAAATTTTCACAGGATCAAAACCACTGTGGTATGTTCTCACACCACAGTGAAATTATGGTAGAGATCAATTACAAAAAGATAATGAGAAAACCCCCAAATTTTCAAAACTGACAAATACACTTCTATATAATAGCTAGGTCAAAGAAAAAATCACAATAGAAACTGGCAAATATTTTGAACTGAATGATAATGAAAATACTAAATATCAAAATTTGTAGAATACAGTTAAAGCAAGAGATACTCAGAAGTTTACAACTTGAAATGAATACATTTTTAAAAGAAAACTAAAAATTAATTAGCTAAACATCAACCTCAAGTAGTTAGATAAAGATGAATAAATAAATCCAAATAAAGTAAAAGGAAGAAAATAAGAGAAATTAAAGACAGAAAATATAGATGCAATAAGGAAGAACAAATAATACAAAAACTTGATTATTTGGAAAGACTTTTAAAATTGATAAATATTTTTAACAAGCCAATCACAGAAAAGAGAACCATGAATAACCATATTAGGAATAAAACCATATCCGGAATGAAAATCATCAGGAATAAAGAAATAGACTTCCCTCTGGTCCTACAGAAATTTAAAAGACAGTAAGAGGATATAAACAATATTATTCCACTAAATCTAAAAATGAAATGAGCATATTACTAGAAAAGGAGAACTTACCAACAATGACTCAAGAGAAATAGAAAACCTGAATAGTCTTGTAACCATTTAAATAAATTAAATCAATAATTAAAAATCTTCTCAAATAGGGCATGCCAAGCCCAAATGATCTCATTGACTAGTGATAACAAACACTCCAAAAAGAAATAATTCTAATCTTAACAAAAATTATTCCGAGAAATAAAAAAAGGGTATCCTCCCCTACTCATTTTATGAGGGATAGTACAACAAAAGAAAATTATAAATCAAACTCATTCATGAACACAGATGCAAAAATCCTAAATAAAACATAAGTAAACTAGGGGCCAGCCCCTTCACATAGCAGTTAAGTTGCACATTCCGCTTTGTCGGCCCAGGGTTCACCAGTTCAGATCCCTGGCACAGACCTACACACTGCTTATCAAGCCATGCTGTGGTGGCATCCCACATATAAAATAGAGGGAGATGCGCACTTATGTTAGCTCAGGGCCAGTCTTCCTCAGCAAAAAGAGGAGGATTGGCAGTGGATGGGCTAATCTTCCTCAAAAAAAGGAAAAAAGTAAACTGATCTAGCAATATATAAAATGATAAGAATACATCACAAAAAAGTCGTTTTTGTAACAGGAATAGAAGATAAAAACATATTCTAAAAATCAATATAATGTATCAATTATCACATTAATGAGAAAAATATGACATAATCATCTCAGATGCAGAAAAATCACCTAAAATTCTATAGCAATTTATGAATAAAAGATAGCAAGCTAGCAATAGAAGGAAAATTCCTCTACCATATAAAGGTTATTTTTAAATTACTACAATGGACATTATATATCAATATGAGAAGTTTAAAATTTCCCTTGAGATCAGGAGGCTATCCACTAGAAACACTTGTATTCAATATTACATTGGAGATGCTAGCCAACTCAGTAAGACAAGAAAAAGAGAGAACAGTATAAAGTTTTAAAAGGAAGAAACAAAACTGCTATTATTTGTAAATATTGTGCGTGTACAAAACCCAAAATAATCCACACACAAAAAATCAGGATGGATATGAAAGTTTAATAAGGAAGTTGTGATTATGAAAAGACACATAAAAGATGTCTGGAGTGCTAGGACTTTTCTTTATTATTATTCATTGTACCAAGAATTTATATTCTATGCACTCTTCTGTATGTGTTCTACTTCAAAATTTTTAAGAGCATAAAAAAAAATAAGTGGTCAGTGCCGCCAGAGAACAGGTGTTAAGTCAGTATTGACTGAACTGTCATCTTACCATTTTCATTTATCTAGATGAGGGTAGAAGAGTAAGTCATCGATGGAGTGGAATTAGGGAGAATCTGCTTTCCTATTAGTAGAGAGATAAGTGAAGATGAGGAGGATAGAGGAGGGAAGGAGATAACATTTGTTTAATATTGCCCTGCTATATTCCAAGCACTATGCTAAGATGTTTTACATATGTTAACTAAAACTTTATATAAACATCAAGCTATGAGAAAGATACTATTATCCCAGTTCGAAGGATGAGGAAATGAAGGCTCAGAAGGGTTAAGTAACTTGTACAACCACATATATGTAGGAAGTTAGGATTCCAACACAGGACTATCCAGCTTCAAACCAATGCTTCCTCCACTGTTCTTGTGGCTTACTCACTTCCAGAAGTTCCTTGTGATGTGTCTAATGGTTTAGCCACATTTATAGTCTCTTCTTCATGCTGTTACTTAATCTTGATTTTGTTGCCTTTGGATCTTCCTTCCTTCCTTCCCAATAGGGTCGGTTTCCTACTTCTCTGTTCTAAATATTCTTACCTAATAGCCTAACTCACAAAAAATTAAGCCAAATAAATTAACCTGGGATGTTATGGCATTACTGCATCCTTTGGGAATATAAACATATAACGAAGTCACTTTCAGTTAATATGGAGCCAGAATAAGCCAGGAGAGATATAAGGCCTGAGGGTTTTTTGTTTTGTTTTGTCTTATTTTTTTCTTTAGAGCAATTGGTGTATAATTTTCCTCGGGCAACTTATGCCACCTGGTGGTCAAACCACATAAATTGGCATTCTGGATCCTGGTGGAAATAGATACTTAGAGCACCTCCAGTTGGGGCTGAAAATGCTCTAATGGATAGTGTATCCCAGAGGCTGAGCAATCTTGAGAGCTGAACCCATGACCTGTAAGGGATTCTACATGGTGTATGTTGGCCCACATCAAGGAACTGTTACATGTGAATGGAAGAGGGCAGCTGAGCCTCGGTGCCTTGCTGTGGCTGTTGTGTGTGAGCGAAGTTTTTGTTGTTGTTGTTGATCTTGCGTTTTCCCCCTAACTCTGAATCACACTTCTAAAGCAGCCACTTTAAATCTCTTTAGACAAAGCAGAGATTGCTCATGTATTTCCTGCACAACCATCTTAGCATCAAATACATAGAAAAGCCTGTTTCTGGACATGAAGGCCTGAATATTTGTGCTTTTCTTAACCAAACACTGGATTTCCATCTGAGACTGTTTTTGAACTTGACAGGTCCTATTGGATATTTATGAAAAACCTGAGAGTTGATAACCATGAGGCTATAGGTTTAGATGTGCCCTTTATGCTTGTTGGGTGTTTTTTTAATAAAGTAACTGCTTTGCAGAGGGATCTTGTTATCTCTAAAGTAAAACAGATTAGGAAAGCTGTTTTTCAAAGGGATGGGAACGCATCCATTTCCAGATGTGTCAAAAACTACTGAATCACACCGTCAAAGGATTATGCAGTTGAAGGCAGAAATCAGAAAGAAAGAAAAAATGAGTTTTACTCTACTATTAAATAAAGAGTTCAGATTAGTTTTAGAATGTTCTTTCTTTTGACAAAATAGCTGATGCACAATTATTTAAGAACATATTTTCTAAACTGGAGACTTTTTCTCCTGGATCCTCAAGACACAGGAGGGAATATCAAATCTCCCGGAAATCTGGCAGACCACAGAATAGAATAATTTTTATTCCACAGATTTCATATCAATTGCTCCAAGGACACATGGGACATCATGGACTATTTAGAGTTATAGTTGGCCTGAGTTTTCTCTTGAGTAGATGTATTTATATAAATACTGAACTGAATTGACTTTATAGTTTTTCTCTAAATCAAAATGGAACATTCATGCTGTCACCTTCACCAGCCCAAAGCAAGATGGAACTAGTAGCGAAAATGTAAGTAGTTATGCTCCTAAAAGAAAGAAAAACATTGGCTTATTCTTGGCATGCATAATTAACTACTCCCTCTAGAAGCCCGGATATGGTTCTTTGCTACAAAATGAAAAGTTAAATCTTATGCTTACCTCAAAATAAGCTTTTGTTGTAGGGTTTCTTCCACATTTCTGTTCTCTATATATGGCTCTATATACATTTCCAGTTTCAATATGTGATGTAGATTGCCTCATTCCGTCAGGAAAAAAAAATATTTACTGAGTTCCTACTACGTGCTGGGTGCTCAGTGTACAGTTAGGGAAAATAAGATAAAGTTCTTATTCTCCAGGAATTCACATTCAGGATGGAGAGACAGACACAAACAAATAAATATTGTCAGTCACTGATAAATGCTGTGATTGAAAATAAAGCAGGGGGCTCTTGAGGAGGTGACATTTGAGCAACAATAGGAATGAAGTAAGGATTTGCAACAGGTAAATATCTAAAAGCAAAGCATGCCAGGCAAGGAGAAAAGCAAGTACAAAAACTTTAAGACCCAGCAAGCAAGCCAGTGAGTCTGGAGTGGAATGAGCAAGGGAGAATGAAAGAGATGTATTGGAAGAGTTTCATATGTATGACTTTGCAGGGATTAATTTGCTATTATTCAAGGGTAATAAAAAGTCAGGTTGGCTCAGTTATTCAGCAGGTCGCAAATAAGTTACCCCAAGACTCATCCTCCACTCCATTTCTTTGGTTGAATTTGCAATATGCTATATGTTTCATCCATTTCTTTATTAGAGACTCATGATCACAAGAGCATATTACAAATTCTGAGACATTCACAGTAAAGATGTTTGTTTATCCATGTTAAACTTATTTATCATGGAACTCTTCTTTTTCTATGCACCATTTGTTAACTTTAGGAACTACTAAAGCATGTGATGCAGAAATTAACAGCATGAATCTGTTCCCTCTCTGTCCATTCATATAGCTGTTTGCTCCGTAGCCAAGGATGATATCGTGATCCCAATCATCACATAAGTATACTCTTTGGTCACAAGGACAGCTAGTATGCATGACTCATGTTGGTCTATGGTATGGTGCTGTGGGCCCACTCATTTATTCATTTATTCATTTAACTAACTTTTGTTAAACTCCTTCTATAAATCTGCAGGTGCTCATTAAATGGTTTTTAAATTAATGAAAGATTAACGTATGGAAGAAGAGCCCTGCAGGATGTGAAATAGAATCATTTTCTAATAGGCGGTGTAGTCATCTGGTAGTTCTCCTTTCCACACATCCCCTGCCACCTGACCTAATCTGTCACCCACAAAATGTGACCCACGGAAGTTCAAAAAGGTTTTATGATCATTGCCAGCAGGATAAGGCAAACAGTTGATATGGTTTAATCAGTAAATATTTGCCACTTGTAAAGGTAAAGGTGCACTGTTAGACGTAAGTGATAAAGCCTGATGGCAGCATATCTGATGGGATTAAGGAATGTATCATCTAGGAAGCGGGCTTCTTTTCAAAGTGTTTAATGTGACTTTTCTAGGTAGGCACTGATTTAGAATTATTGACACAAACACCTTTTTGGAGCCATGAAACATGCCTTTCAGGAATTACCTTTTCAGCACAGAAACATAGATCATACGGGTAACAAAAAGGCACAGCGCTGACAAAGGCAAGAACAAAGGGCCAACACAACTGGATGTTGGTGTCTTTGATTTACAGAGCAGACCACGGGCAATGAGATCAAAGATGAAGCAGTCACAAATGTTGATCCTCCTGAAAAGGTAAGGAATTATTTCCCTAATAGTGTAGATACAAGCAAAATGATCTGAGAAAACTGTGACCCAGAGTGAGACACACTAAATAAGTAAATACATACATACATACATACGTACATGCGTACGTACATACATACATATAAGGAGATGCTTAGCAGGAGAATGCTAATGCTAGAGGAGAGGGATTATTCAGACATCCCAGACCAGCTCCAGCTGGAGAGAAAGGAGTTAATTTCGCTAGCCGGCTTAAGCAAAACTTCCAAGCTGCATGCTCCTCTCTAGACAGTGTGGCTTGGCAACCTCACAAACACCTGCTGACCATACAGCCATGTAGAGCTAATGCTGGCTTGAAGTGAGTTCAGAAAACCTGCCTATAATTGCTAACAGGACTCAGAAGAGTATAACCTAACAATAAAAATATTTAGATTATGTTGCCCATAAAAAAAAAAAGTCAAAGGCGTACTCTTTCTGGCAGCAGTTCTCCTAAAATGTTGCCATATGGATTTATACATATGCAGATTTCCCCAATTAGATGGAGTGCATGCTGCCTCGTTGATGGAGTCCAAGAGGGCTCCATTCAGACTTAAACAAATTAAAGCTGAGATTGTATTCCTATGATTTTTTAGAAATCCAAGAAGATGACTGTGGAAGCAGAGTTGGAGGACATAAAGAAAACAGAGCAACGCAGCCTAATGGATTGGAGTTTCACTGAACATTTTAAACCGAAAGTTCTACTGCAGGTATTAACGGCCTGTGAGTCTCCGGGAGACGGTCGGAGAGGCCTGGAGAGTCATGCTGTGCTTTAGAACAGTTCACTTCTAGGTCACTCTCTCAGATCTAGTTCAGATCAATATTCCCATTTACTTCAGCTATAAAACGAGTCTATTCCCAGATTGAGCTATGCATGCCCAGGGAATCTCCAAAATAGTTTAAAACACACTTTCCAAAAGGATGTGTTTATAAAACCTTTTAAGAAAAAAAAAATGTTCATGACTGCTGCACATATTTTCTAAAAAAAAAAAAAAGTAAGACGTTATTGGGAAGCACCTTCGTTTTTTCCCATATTGCCTGTCAGTTTTATTCAGTTTTCACCACATATCAAAATATGTTCTGATGCAGTTAAACAGGTCAATGGAACCTGTGATAGCTAACATTTACTGAGCACTTACCATATGCTAAGCAATGACTAATATGTGTATTAGCTCATTTAGTCTTTGCAATAATCCTATGAAGTAGAGACTATTTGAATAGTAGGAAACTGAGGCACCTTGACCAATAGTAACTTTTGCCCAAGGTCACGTGGCTGGTAAGTGAGAGAAGCGGGATATGAACCCAAGAAACCTGGCCCCAGACTTGTGCTCTTAACCACCGTGCAAAAGTCATCCTGCAGCTAACTCCTTTTGTTGCATTTACATTTTACACAAAAACCCATACTCTTTTTTGTTTTATCTTCTTAATTTCGATTTTACTTTTATCAAAGTTTTACATCTACATATTTTTAAAGCCAGAAAGTTCTATAAAGTCTTATGAAAAATAGCAGCTCCCTCCCACTCTCATGCCTAAATTCCCAGAGGTAAAAATCTTCAAGGCATTCGCCTGTTTCTTTTGTTATTTACCTCAGCTATCTCTAAAGAACCAGGATATTTTGTTTAGTTTTAGTTTCAGTTTTGAGCATCTTCATCAGTTGACTCCCTCTTGAGAAAATAGCTCTGCCCACCCCCATCTAAAACACACACACGTGTGCACGTGCACACTCACTCATACACTCCCACACTCCCACTAGCAGTTCTCTGGCACTGTTAACTCTAATATAATTTTTGGTTAGATCAATATTCAATATTTACTTTATTTCAACTGTATAAATGTTACAGCTGCACTGTATAGTATTCTAGGATTGCATTTCCTTTTTTGACACTATTTTTGTCTTCCCTGGAATTCATTTTCCCCTTTTTTTCATCTGTTTGGTTTACTATGCCTTTATCATTACTCATCCCCAAACCCTCTACCAAAGAGTAAATCTCCTCTTAATACATTCAAACCTAACATGTATTCTATCAGTTTTATTATCTAGGTGATGTCTCTCCCGTATGCTCTGAACTCCTGCTTGCCCTCTAGGCTGCTGCACAGCTGTCATCCTGGGATCACCCTTTACAATCATCCTGGCCACATCCTTTGCCTTCTCTTTCCAGTTAAATACTCTGTTTGCTGAACCCATGTCTTCTGTCTTGGGTTACTCTCTGTTTGTAGGGGACCGTCTCTTTCAGGAGGCTCCTGAATTAAGATATGTCAGGCAAATTTTTGAGGCATTGGATGTTTGAAAATATCTTAATTCTACCCTTACATTTGACTGACGGTTTGGATTTACATAAAATGCTAAGTTAAAAAGCATTTCCCCTCAAAACTTTGAAGGCATTCCTCAATAGTCTTCTAGCTTCTTGGATTGTCCTTGAGAAGAAACAAAGAAATTCTGCTTCCTGATCAATTGTTTGAGTCTGTTTTTTTCTTCTCTCTGAAAGATTTCAAGATCTTCAAGTTGCTCCAATGTTCTGGATTTCCTGTTGACGAGCCTTGGTGTGGTTCTATTTCCTAGTATTGTACTGGTGAGCCCAGCACAATCCAGAAATTCCTGTCTTTATATTTGGGAAATGTTCTACAATTATTGCTTTGATAATCGTCTCTCCTCTGTTTTCTCTATTCTTTCTTCTTGAAACTCCTATTATTCTAATCTTAGACTTCCTGGACTGAACTTCCAATTTACTTATCTCTTCTCTCCTAGTTTCAACACTTTGTCTTTTTATTCTAGAAATATGGCTCAGCTTTCATCCAATTCTTCTATTTCTGTTACCGACATTTTAGTTTCCTAAAGTTCTATTTACGATTTCAAGTTACCTTTTTATAGCATCCTGTTCACATTCCCAGATACCGTATCTTCTCTTATCTCTATGAGACTATTAAAGTCCTTTGAAGTCTTAGTATCTTTTCCCTCCCTTGTCTCTTTTTCCTTAAGTTTTCTTTTTTTTTTGTCTCCATTTTTCATATTAGAGAGTAATCTCTAAGGATATTTACTTCTTTGCTCATATTAGTAATGAGACGCTAAAACTATGATGGGAAGTGCTATATGAGGTCAGGGCAAGGGGGAGTTGTCAATAACAGCTACTAAAATGTTGCCTTTGTCTCCTCTCCTGTGGCCTTCAACTTTGTGATATTAAAAACTAACAATTTTACTGTTCTTTTAGTAGGATGTTATGGAGCACATATGTTTAATCCTCCCTTTTTAACTGGAAGCTCATTTCAGACTTTTTTTTTTTTTTTTGAGGAAGATTAGCCCTGAGCTAGCTACTGCCAATCCTCCTCTTTTACTGAGGAAGACTGGCCCTGAGCTAACATCCGTGCCCATCTTCCACTACATTATTCGTGGGATGCCTACCACAGCATGGCTTTTGCCAAGTGGTGCCATGTCTGCACTCAGGATCCGAACCGGCGAACACTGGGCCACCAAGAAGCAAATGTGCGAACCTAACTGCTGTGCCACCGGGCAGGCACCTCAGACTTTATTTCAATTTGCCTCTGTCCTCACCATTCCATGAAGCTGCACTTTGCAAGATCACTGATAACTGTCCTGCCAAATCTAGTGTACACTTACCTTTCTTCATCTACCTTGACCTTTTAACAGCAACACAGAGTTGATCACTTCTCCATGAAACACTCTCCACTCTTGGCTTCCAAGACACCGTACCTTCCCCAGTGCTCCATCTGGAATTTTGTTGAATATTTCTCCTCCGCCCAACATCTGAATATTGAAGTGCCTCAAGGCTAAGCCCTGAACCATCTTCTCTCCTCTATAAACACTATCTTTTAATGATTTCATCTATTATATACTCCTGGATTTTTATCTTCCAAATTATCTCTCTCTTGAGCTCCACGCTAGTATAGCTAACTCCAAATTCCACTTGAATTTCTGACAGGCATCTCAAATTTAGTGTCCCACATGAAGCTCATAATTTTCCCACCTAAGCATGTTTCTTCCCTCATCCATCTCAGCAAATGTCACTGTGACGCCAAAAAACCAAGGGTCATCCTTTATTTCAGCCTTTCCTTTGTCCTTATGTCTGATCCATCAACAAGTTTTGAGGGGTATACTTCAAAATATGCCCTCACGCTCTTCACCATCTCCGCTGTTGCTACTTTAATCCAACTACCATCCTCTCGTTCTCCTGGAATATCCTCCCAATCATCAAGCTGCTTCTGCTCTTGCCTGCTCCAGTCTGTTCTCTGCATATCATTGTTCCATCAATTTCATCTTCTTAGAACACCTCTCTGAACTCCAGAATGATCTATAAAAGTCTTAATCAGATTTTAGAGGAAAATCTTGTCTCTCTTGTTCAATTTTGTTTTCATAGAACCTACAGTGCCTGACACACAGTAGGTGTTTATTTTTAATGAAATAATTAACTAATAATGATACCAACAATATTAACATGCAAGAATAAATAAAAACCAAGTAGTGAAAAAGGAGAAAGATATTATATGAAAACTTATCAAACATCTATTGAAAGCAACTGTAGCTCTGAGAAACTTGGTGCTGTGTGTCCGAGCAGCCAAAGTAAACGTGAAAACATGAAAATTGAAGAGCTCTCGAACTGAAGGAAGGGTACATGCTCATCAGAAACAAACATATTTGTTTTTTGGATTTAAAGTCTGAAGGGAATTTGCCTTTCAAAAAAAGTAATGTATAGTGCCCTACATAGAAAAAACTTTTTAAATGCAAAACTTTTCACCACATGTATGTTTTCTGTAATGGCTTTCAGGGAACAGATGTAAGAGTTTAAATGCCGCTCCATAAAGACACTCGTACGTGGGACTAGATTGGGGAAGTAAATGTGTTATTTGGGTTATGCTCCCAGTGTCAAATGGAAAGCAAAAGTAAAGCGGTCCTTTCGCAACATGATACGCAATTCCACGCCTTCAGATCATCCAGACAGCAGAGAACTGAAAGCTGCTGCACCAGATTGATATTGAAAAGGAAAGCAAAAACAAAACCCCACAGCTGTCTAATTTATTGTCCTATGGACATATTTGCTTATGTTGATTGGCAGTAAATAGGAAACAGGACAACAATGTGCCCACTGTGCCCCTCTATTGGTAGCTGTAATTGCAGTGCATGCTGAGGGTAGAATGTTTGGGGAAAGGCCAGAGTTAGAAGTCCTATAGAAACAATGTGTATCAGAAAGAGCACTTGCCTCGTTCCTCTGTCCTACAGCCTGAGTAGTGGAGGGCACTCTGTGGAGTGCGAAATGGGGACATTTAGAGTTGAAAGACCGCTATGAGCCCTGGCACCAGACCTCAGTGAACTCTGTTCTTGAACAAGTTTCTTATCCTCTCTCTTTGTTTTTATGCTGTCAAACAAAGATTTTAATATTTTGAAATGGGAAAAATAATTATACCTATTTATCTGATGTTTTTAATGATGATAAAATGAGATGATCTGTATGAAGGCATGGAAAATGTTGAATAAGTAACCGCTGGACTTCATTATCACCTCCCAGCCTTAATGAAAAACACTTGAGTAAATGCCTTTATGCGTGGAGCCTAGTATTTGTTTTTCTATAAGAGTTGCTGAAATGCTCCAAAACATGGTTACTGTTTATGCTCTCACCTTGACTAACAGTGTGGAGATAAGGGGAGGAAAAGGAGGGAGCAGAGAAATGCCTTAGCAGGAGACCCTTCTCTTGGGAAAACAAAGATACAACACTGCAGTTATTTTGATTTTCAGGTTCTTCAAGAAGCCAATCAGCATTACAGATGTATTGATTCTTATTACCACACCCAAGACAACTCTTTACTATTAGTCTTTCATAATCCAATGAATTTACAACGTCTGCATTGTGAATATTGGAATGTTGCTCTTCACTCCAATGTTGGATTCAGGTAACCAACTTAGTTTAGTTAGCTAGCTAGCTTACTTTAGTTAGCTTGTTAGTTACTTAGTTACTCAGTTTTTAGTTCCGTAGCCTAAGCTAGGTGGTTCAACTCAATGAAAACATTTGTGTAGTACTATAGATTCAATTCAGCTCACCAAATTGAAGATGTGCTGAGAGCCAGGCACTGTGATAGGCGTTGAACTACACCACTGAAGAAGACAGATGTCATTCCGGGCCCCATTGAGTCTAGAAGGGATATTATTAAGCTACATTTGATTCATTTAGACTCTAAGAGAACCGCCTCTGAAAGATTTCAGGTAGGAACTACAAAACATGGCATTCTGCATGCTGGTTTGGGTAACTCCCACTTGGTGTAGGGAAGTACTCAAATGTGGGGCAACTGGGGTGACATATGCGGTGACGTTCCCAGCAAACGGACCTCTAGGAATCAGTGATTTTTTTTCCTTCCCAGCTCCTTAGTTATTTCATTGGTATCTTAATACTTTGCTCTTTCTTCACGTTAATAACGAGGACATTTCATTATTTTTTCAATACTGGTTAATGTATATTCAGTATTTGTTATTTGTATAGCATTGTTTTAGTCCTAAAGGATACAGAGAGATATGGAGAATGGACATACAGAATAATCGGGGAAACAAGTTGTGTGCATGCACACACACACACACACACGCACACAAGAACACACACATTTTAAAGTCATAAAATAATTGTTTAAATTAAGGCACATAATAGGCACCTCAAGACATTAAGCTAATATTTTTCTTTGTTTTATTTCTCCTTGCCAATAATTATACTTTTAATTTCTTTTCTGGTCTTATTTGCTGACTAGGACTTCCAATAAAATTTTGAGAGAACGCCTTTATCTTGTTCCAGATTTTGAATATTCAACTATTAAGAATGGGTCTTTTTTGCAGTAGGATTTATGTGGATACTCTAGGTTGAAAGAGTTCCTCCTGTTACTAGTTTGCTATGAGTTCTTAATCACGAATGACTGTTAAATTGTATCAAACGATTTTTCTGCACCAATGTGGTTGTTCATATTTTTTCCTTTAATCTACTAAACTGCTAAATTTTATTAACAGATATTCCAGTGTTCAACTTTGCATTCTTGTGAAAATCCAATTTGTCCATTATGTTATCTTTTTCATAAATTGCTGTATTTGGTTTGCTAATATAATGTTTAGAATATTTGCATCTGTATTCATGGGCAGGAGTCAGCTGTAATTTTCCCTTCTTTAAGTGTTCTTTTCTGGCTTTGGTATTGAGATTATATTAGCCTCATAAATTAACTGGGGAATGTTCTCCTCTTCTTTTCTATTTTTTGATTTTCTGAAAGAGTTTGTGCAAGAGTAAGATATATGTTCCTTTGGCATTTGGGAAAACTTACAGATAAAAACATCTGGACCTGGGAAGATGTTTAATTATTGATTCGGTTTCTGTCATGGTTATTAGACTCTTTGGATTTTCTATTTATTTTTGAAGTAGGTTTGATAATTTATGTTTTTCTAGGAATTTGGCCGTTTCGCCTGTTTTCAAAGTTACTGGCATAGAGTCGATTGCAATAGTCTCTTGCTTTTTAATGTGTCACGTCTACATCTGTAGTCCTTTTAATTCCTGATATTTTAAATCTGTGATTTCTCTATATTTTTCTAGATCAATCTTGCCAAAAGTTTACCAATTTTGTTAATATTTTTAAAAATCAATTTTTTGCTTTTGATCCTTTCTCCTTTTTATTTCATTTATTTTGGCATCTTTATTATTTCCTCTCTTTTAATTCCTTTGGATTGTTTTGATCTTCTTTATCTAACTTCTTAAATTAGAAGCTTATCTCAGGATTTTGAGTTGTTTTTTGTTTATTTGTTGCTTCATAAGCATTTACAGTAAAATCTCTTTCTAAGTACTACCTGAGCAGCACCATAAAGTATATGGTTGATAGTATTTTTCTTATCTTTCATTTCTAATTTCCATCATGCTTTCTTATTTTGCCCAGGGATTACATAGAAATGAGAATTTTAATTTTAAATATTTGGTGAGTTACATTTTGTTACAGTTTATAGATAATAGTGGCCAGATAACATGCTCTATAGAATACTGATGCTATGAAATTTGTTGAGATCTGCATTATTGTTTAATATGTGGTCAGTTTTTGTAAATGCTCCAAGTTTGCATGATAAGACAGCATATTCTCCAGTTTTTGAGTGCAGGGTTGTACTTTTTTAAAATCTTCCACACTCTTTCTGATTTTTGAAAACTTGGTCAATCAATTAATGAGAAAAAAGATTTTTAAAAGCTCACTATGTGATGGTAAATTTGTCAATTTCTCCCTATAATTTTATCAATTTTTGGCTTCATACATGTTGAGGTTTTGGTATTAAACAAATACAAAAACAAAATTGCTATGTCTTCCTGACTAAGCTTTTATCATTATGCAATGTCTCTCTTTATCGCTAGGATTGCTTTTGGTTGTCAAGTTTATTTTGTCTGATATGTCTACACAGATTTTATCACATGTATTTTATCTGATTGTGATAAATTATATAAGCCTTTTTCTTTAATATTTTGTCTGTTGTATCCTTTCCTATCCATTTACTCATTACAGAAACTGGATATAGGGGCCAACCCCAGCGGTGCAGTGGCTAAGTTCCGTGCACTCTGCTTTGGTGACCTGGGTTCAGCCCCTGGGTGCGGACCTACACAATTCATCTTTTGCTATGGCGGTGGCTCATGTTGGCAATCAATGTTAGCTCAGGTTAATCTTCCTAGGCAAAAAAACAGAAACAAAAGCAAAAACTAAATTTGCCTTACTTGAGAATCTAGTTCATATATTTTGATTAATTTCAGCCATTTAATTTTGTCTTTTTATTTTTATTTTTTTCTTTTTATTTTCTTTTTATTTTATTATTTTATTTTTATTTTTTCAATTGCTTTAGTTTTCATTCTTTTATCTTGTTCAGATTAATTTCATTTTTTTACTTCAACTAGAATGACAGTTATATACTACATCTTTTAACTCATCCTTTAGAAATTCCAATATTTCTAACAAGGTCCAAAGATTAGCAAGGTCCAAAGTCAGTGACTTTACTTTCCTCCCAAATAGTATAATACAATGCTTTTATTTAAGATGTCCTTATTCCACATTTTGTATTATTGTAGTCTAAGGCTTTAGTTTTATTTTGATGTTTTTAACCTCACAAATTAGACAGTATTATTATTTGCTTTTACAGCTGGTGTTTGTATAAATTAACATATGCTTACTGTTTTATTTTCCTTCTTTCTGAGGTAAGGGCTTTAGAAGTTCCTATAACGAGGATCTTTAGTGATAAAATCAATTTTGTTTCTTGAAAATGTCTGCATTTTAATCTTGTTCATGAAAGATATTTTTACTCAGGATATAGTTCTTGACTCACACTAAATTCTTCTCAACACATTGAAGAAAATTATCCCATTGTCTTCTGGATGCCTTTGAAGCTGTTAAGATGTAAACATCATTATTAATAGGAAGTGTTACGACTGTGCTCTGTGAAATCAGAAAAAAGACAGAAATGGCCACTGTCACCAACTCTAATCAACATTTAATGAAGCCCTAAATCAGTACAATATATTAATAAAGGTAACTTAAAAGTAGGGGCCAGCCCAGTGTCATAGCAGTTAAGTTTGCACGCTCCACTTCAGCGGCCCAGGGTTCTCGGGTTTGGATCCCAGGCGTGGACCTACACACCATTCAAAAAGCCATGCTATGGAGGCATCCCACATACAAAACAGAGGAAGATTGGCACAGATGTTAGCTCAGTGACCATTTTCCTCCAGCAAAAAGAAGATTTGCAATAGATGTTAGCTCAGGGCCAATCTTCCTCACAACACACACCAAAGTAACTTAAAAGTCTAACAATGGAAAAGACTAGAAGGAAATGTCATTATTAACAGTTGAGGTTGTTATCCACACAGGAAAATCTCAAAGGAATCTATAGAAGAATTATGGAACAATGGGATAAATTACTGGAGATCATATTTTTTAAATTTCATTTTTGTGAACCACAAGAAATTTTAAAAAGGAAACAATACCATTGATAATAGAAACAAAAACTAGAAAGTACTTTAAAAAGCCAAACCCCAGGGTTTGTTATGTACACCCCTACATTCACCAAAGGGCAACCATGCCTTTTCCCATGCCTCATCCAAGTAAAAATGTTAGCTACACTTTGCTTCAGATTAATACAGATTAAGTAATAAAAACTTGCATATTGATTTATTACCTAGATTTTATAATTTATTAAAATAGATAAATTACTTCTACCTATACAACTTTTTCTCTCAGTAATCTATTTGATGACTTGTTCCATAATTTACTTCTCAGTGATTTTTGTAATATTCTCCCAAGTATGCAAAACTATATCACTTAGATGTGCATCAATGTTATGCTAACCTCTTAGAATACATTGGCAATTATGTATTATTTTTATGACCTGATTCTCCAACATAAGGTGGTTGTGGGTTCAAATTAACAACCAGACTCACACAGCGCAGTAGGCTTTAATCCAGTTCTGTGTTTACCTAGCTTTATGAAAGAATACAGGGCAGGAAATACAGCACGACCAGCATCTTTACCGTATCAGGAGGCTCAGCAGATACCCCAGTACACAGTGTCTTTTGCTTCCCTCACCAACACTGGTTGCGTATGGCTGCCAAAGATGAGCACCAGATACTGTGTGGCTCCGCTTCACGCAGAGAAGCCACAGCCTCAGTTTCCCACCAAGACCTACATGCCAACTCTCAACTGCCTTATTAAGGAGCAAGCCCACAGAGCTGGGGTTCCACAGCACACAAGGCAGTCAGAACAGTCCACGTTTATCTTAACTCTGTAGCTTCCAAAAAAAACAGTACAGTCAGAAGTTGGACTACAAGGTTATTTTCCAAGGCCCTGTTGCTAACCATTTACTCACACGTACTGTAGCTTACATAATATAGCGCATTGTCTATTTTGCAAAGGGTAAGAATGCTTCACGTGGAAAACCATTTAGAGCTAGTGGCTTCCTAGGGGCTGAAGAGCAGGGCCCACTGGGAGGAATGGCAGTGTGAAAGGATGAGGAATGGATTGCCTACAACCTTTTCAGTTCTTCTAAAGTTAGTACTCTATTCAGCTTTTCTATTTCGTCTTCAGTTAGTTTTGGTAATTTCTATTTTTTTAGGGGATCATGCGTGACATCTAGATTTTCCAGTCTATTGGAATAAAATTGAACAGAGTATTCTCGTGATAAATGCTCACTTCTGAGACGTATTAATGTCTGTCTGTATGATTATAGCTCTGTCTACTTCTCCTTTCTGTTAGTTTGGCGTGTGTACTGTGTATGTGTGTTTGTATAAATTTAGTTTTGAATCTGTATTTTTAGAGGCATCCTTCCTAATGGATTGTAACTTTTATCAACATGATAAAACGTCCCTGTGTGTTCCCTTTAATGCTTTTCACCTTGAATTTAACCATGTTTGCTATTAATATTGTTGGAAATCTCTTTTGTATAAGAATTTACTGATACAACTTTCTCAATCATTTTACATGTCAGCTAGAAATTGCGTTTTACTATATTAATGGAAGACAGACTACAAGGGTTAAACGAGTAAAGGGATTATTCTTCTCCTGGAGTAAGAAATCTGGGGTGGCGCAGTGGTGCAGGGTTAGCGCAGCTACTCACAAAAGTCTTCAAGGAGCCAGACTTCTGGCTTCCTAGTCAGCCGTCTGTCACCTCTTATTTTTCTGCGTCATTTTGATTTGTGGATACATCTCTTTTAAATATCAACTTGAATTTTTTCAGCCATTCTGAGATCCTCTGTCTTTTTAAAGGTTTTAATAATAATTATTAACAATATTAAAGATCTTTAAATTTTACAGAAATTTAATCTATTCATTTTTATTTTATTAATACTATGTTTGACCTCATTCTTACCTTTTAATTTTATAGACCTAGTTCTATTAAAAGGGATTAAGATTAATCCCTTTCCTTCCTTTTGTTTGATTGAATTTTCTTAGTTTATTCTTAGCGTGTGATTTTTTAAAAATTATACATTCTATTTATATTCTTCTAGAGATTATACCTATCTTTTTAAGCCACATATTTAAACATTTTTTATGTCATAACTGGAGGTAATGAGTCTTAATATCATTTTGCAGAAAATCTTAAAGTTTTTAACATATTTTCGCTTACTCCCTACAAATCTCCTACCTCCCGTTTTGAAACTGTCTAGAAATTTGTTTCCAATTATAAAGTAATATTTTTTAATTACAAATAAATAGTATACTTATTTACATTTAATTATAAGTTTTACTGTTTTTTTCCTCAACCCTTTTACTTATATACCATGTTGTCTTCTTTCTTGGATTTATTTTTTTAATGCAGCTGGAATATTAGTGAGTAATTCTTTCAGAAAGTGTCCATGGGTGGCAAACTTCCTGAATCATTGCATGCTGAAATGTTCTTTATTTTTTCCTCTCATATGAATGCTGATTTGGCTGTATAAGTGAGTGTGTATTCCCTCATCACAGATCAATAGCAAGGATTCTGGGTTTTGTTTGAAATGGAGATTCATTGAGAGGGTCTGAGCAGAAGACAGACAGGATCTGATTTAAGAATGAAAAGGACCTCTCTAGTTGCTGTGTTGAAAATAGACTATGACAGCGGGGGGTCAAGGCTCAGAATAGGGAGACCCCTTGGCAGGCTATTGGAGCAATCCTAGCAAGAGGTGATAGTTTAGACCGGAGAGACGGCAGTAAAGGAAGTGAGAAGTGATCAGATTTGGAATGTATTTTAAATATATGTTTTAAAAAATCATTTGGAATTCCTGACAGATAGGAAGAAGAGTGTGAAAAAATAAGAGTGGTCGAGAATAATAACTTCAGGGTGTTTGGCCTGTTCAGCTGAGAGTGCAGCCTTGCCCTCAGCTAAGATGGGGCACTTTGGGCTGGAAGACCAGGAGTTCACTTAGGGACACGCTGAGTCTGAGATGCCTTTTACCTTCCAAATGAAGATGTTGCGCACCCGTACTTCATAGTCTACAATTTTTAGATTCTTTAAAAGGGACCAAGAATTAAAGAAAACTGTGAAGCAACCTGAGTATAGAATCCATCGAGCTTTATGTTTTCAAAACTTTCAGCCTTATTTTTACACGATTTGATGATATCTAATCTTTATTGTCAAACCTAAATATTTCACCTTATTTCCTCAGAAGCAACTCTCTTTGGACATTTATATGTTGTAAGTATACATAACATTTAGTTTAAAAATAATTAGAATAATCAGTATAAACAGGATGAATGGATTTGGGAACAAATATGACTGACTTCCGGTAAGCAACAACTTGCTGCTGTGAGCATAAGTGCGGGAGCGGCTTAGGGCATACTGTGTAGGATGTGGCTGTTCACAAGACCAGGAAGTTTTACAGCAAGACTGGAGTGTTTCAGTTAATCTGCTGAGTCAATTATCTGGCAGTCAATTTAGAGTTTCCATTGTGTTATAAAATTGCCCTAAAAAGAGATTGTACCATAATACTCTCCAACTAACCATATTGAGAGTGACTGTTTCTCCAAACTTTCGTCAACTCTTGGTATTATCCAACTTTTTAATCATTAACTTGGGTGGAAATATCTTATTTTTAAATTTACTTGTCTTTAATTGTGAATGAAGTCTGGCATTTTTCATATGTTCCCTGGATATACGTATTTGACTACTTTGTACAAAATGCCTCTAGGATATATCTGAGTCTATTACATTTATAATAGGCAATTTAGGGCCTATTTAAATGGACAATTTAGGATCAATTCATTTTTGAAAAATTCATTTGCATAGTCAATATCTTAAGCATTGTTTAACTAATAATAACTCAATTGTCAGCTGCTCTTTTTTGCTTTTTTTAGGAATTATTTGGAACTTGTTGCACAGTCCATTCAAGACTGGATCATAAAAGAAGAAGCTATATATCAGGAATCTAAAATGGCTGAGGAACTCAGCAGGAGCAAGCTTGAGCAGGAAGTGAAATCTCCTGCTAGTGGCAAAATTTCTTCCCCTAGCAAAATTTATTCTGTTAAAAAATCTAAAAGTAGGTAACCAGTTGAACTTATCCATGAAGTTCCCCCAAATTCTCTTACTTCTTAGTTTAATCAAGACTGTGACTATTTCAGGATTAAAAAAGAGTTACCCACAAAATTTCTGTGACTCTTCACTTTCTATAAAAAGATAGAATATCTGCATTCCACATGTGATTAAGAACTTACCTGAGTGGGATAATGGAAAGTTTGTCTTATATTGACCCCACTTCCTGCCAGATCTGGAAGATACAATCTGTTATGCAGATCAAATTTGATGTTAGGGAAATGCCAGATGCCTTTCTTTTAGTAGGAGTGAAAGTTTCAGCTGTCTAAGAATTGTTGACAATGTATGAGGTAAATTCAGAGTCAGTATGTCTCCCTTAGAATAATTTTAGATTCTGAAAGACAAGATCTTCCTTAGACGGCCAACAGAAGAGTCCCAAGACTGAGGGAAGGAATCTAAAAACAAAGGAAAAAGAGATTTTGGGGGCCCTATGGCAGGGACCTGACAGGATGTTGGATCAATGCATCTTTGTTTTGTTGTCAATTTCCATGACTTTGATGCTCTCAGGGGAGAGGAGAAGAGGGTGACAAAAAGAGAAAGGATAGTTGATAAAGAAGTGAAACAATGAGGTAATTCATCTGGAAAATAAGGATATTCCCCTGGGTTTGTGCAAAGGGAATGGATTTCATGTTGACAATATTCATTATTTCTGATAGCCAAAGTTGAAAGTGATTCGTAAAGAAGCAACGCTATATAATTTCCAAGGTTTTTGTAACCTCTATCAATTACCAAAAGAATTAGTGCTTGGCTTGATTCTAAAATAAAACTTACAAAGCCAAGTTGATGATGAATCATTCACCATCCACCAAAATGGTTATATAACCCATCCATCAGCGTGGCCTTCCTCGTGGTGGGAATGCAACAGGACAGCACTAAGTACCTGGAATAATGGATGGGGCTGTATGAGAAGGAGAGGGAGGGCCGCCCCCTCACAATTGTGCCTAGGGCCATACTTGCCTATTAGCAGGAAAAATTGTAGGTTAACCTGCCTTTTCTTTCTGCTTCTGAACAGAACCAAAAGCTTAATAACTATCTAAGTGCCTATGGAAATCCAGAAAATGGTCAGTTTGGGATTGGAATACACTGGTAGGTGTTGCATTCTGTTTGAGGCCTCTCGTGTCAGAAAAGATGTAAATCTTCAAAACTGAATGACTACAATGGCAAAAGGAAGTCTTTGATATAGAAGGAAAAGATGGATTTTTTTTCTGTGCAGTCATAAGGGGTTGAACTAGGAGTAATTAGGTTAAAGCTCTAGGAAGAGAATCCAGTTCAATAAGGGCTTCAAAGTCTCCGCACGCTGAGAACAGAATGCCTCCACCACCAGTGAGCTCCTCATCCCTGAAGGAGCTCAGTTCTACTTCAGGTGTCCACCTTGGAGAAGGCAAGAAAAAATTCAAAGATCAATAAATGGGGAGTTGAACTTCATAACCTTTGAGATCCCCTACAGCCCAGAAGTTTGGTCCTTCTATGAAACTTTATTTTAGGGAGTTACTAAGAAGTTTCATTTTCTCTGGTTATAGGTAACAAAGGAATGAGCAAAACAGAGTTAATAGATCAAGAAAAAGAAAAAGAGAAAGAGAAGGAAAAGATTCCTTTCATTTTAGAAGGCTCTCTCAAGGTAATCCAAAGAAAGGCAAATAACATTGAGTAATCACAAATTCAAAATTATTTTGTGACGGGGAACTTGTGTGGTATAACAGAAAATAATCATTTTGTTAAACTCTCAGAAATAATTGAATTTGCAATGAAAGGACAATCTCTCCATGAAGATGTCTCTTCCACCAGATGATAAGCCATTAAGGGAAGCTGTGTCATTCATTTTTATATAGCCCAAATCCAGGGCAGTACCTTGTCCGTACCTGGTATACCCTCTGTTTCTGCTGCAGGTGGTTATTTTTGTTTGCATATTTTAATTGGAATTTTTAATTACAAAAGTAATATATGCTTTTATAATCAATCAGAATTACCCTGGTTCTCCTAAGTCTTTGAAATAAGAAATACGAACAATTTGGTATGTTCTATGCTCATACAAGCATTCATGTACAAATATAAAGAGGGTTTTCCTTTGTTTGGTTTTGGTTTAGATTTGGTACGCTTTTTTTACTGTGCCACATGCTTTTTTCTCTTAGCTATATATCATGAATATCACTTCCAGACAATATCTAGAGATCTGACTTATTTTTGTAGCAATATATCAGTCTTTAATTTGGATGTACCATAATTTATTAAATAATTTCCTTATTAGTAATTATCATTTATGTTTCTATTTATTCAGAAATATTTACCTTTTATGTAGTCAAATCAATTATTTTGGGCCAAAATTTAAAAGACACAATGCCAAATTTTGGTAAGAAGGTGAATTCTCATACACTGCTGGTTGACATATAAGTTGGCACTTCCACTTTGGAAAACTGGACGTGTCTACAAAGTTAAGCATACAGTTTCTGTTTATCTAACAATTCCACTCCTAAGTATATAATAGAAATGCATGCATGTGTGCACCAAGACACATGGACAGAATTGTTTTTGCAGCATTATTTTTAATCCTTCCAAACCAGGAACAATTCAAATATTCATCAGTAGAGTGCCTATTATGATTTAGTCATGTGATGAGATACTATGCAAATCTGGAAATGAATGACCTATAGCTACATACAGATATATGCATGGATCTCACAAACGTCATGTTAAGCAAAAGAAGAGAGAGTCAAAAGAATATATGCATTATGTATAATTTTGTTTGCGTAAAGTTTGAAGTTTCGTAAAGTTTCGTTTATGTAAAGTTTAAAAACAGGCAAAGCTAAACTAAAATATTACAGATTAGGACACTGGTTGCCTTTGGGGCAGTAGCAGTGGGTAGTGATTGGAAAGATGCTTGAGGAGACCTTCTGGGGAGCTGCAGAGAGCTGAGTTCCTGACCTAGTGGTGGTTACAGGAGTGTTTACTTGGTGGTAGTTCATTCAGTTATTCACTTAAGATTTGTGCTCTTTTTGTATGTGTTATAGCCTATCAAAAAGAAAAAGTTTAAAAAAATCTGTCATTCTCTTTATGGTTTCAATGCTTCTGTGTTTTTGGTTCCATCAGGTTGATTCCACCCTGAGGTTATACAGTAATTTTCCTGCACTCCCTTAGAATTTTTCATAGATACACTTTTTATATTTAGATATTTAATCTACCTAAAATGCATTTTTTATAATCTAATGTAAGGTTCTTACTTTTTCTTTGCCCAGATAAACTGTCATTTTACTAATAACATTTAATTAAATGTAACATTAATCACCCCACACACACACAGAGTTGGGACATTGACTACATCACATCTATCAGGTACCCATTCTTTTTTTTTTGGTAAAGAAGATTAGCTCTGAGCTAACATCTGTTGCCAATCTTCCTCTTTTTGCTTGAGGAAGATTGTCGCTTAGCTCACATCTGTGCCAATCTTCCTCTGTTTTGTATGTGGGATGCCACCACAGCATGGCTTGATTAGCAATGTGTAGGCCCGTGCCTGGGATCTGAACCGGTGAAGCCCAGGCTGTCCAAGTGGAGTATGTGAACTTCACCACCACGCCACCCAGCCAGCACCCCCATTCATTTTTTGAATCCGTGTTTGAATGCTGTATTCTGTTTCAGTCACCTACCTAATTATTCACTTTGCTAGTACCATGCTATTTTATAATTACAGTAGCTTTTTTTTTTTTTTGATGAGAAAGATTGGCCCTGAGCTAACAGCTATTGCCAATCTTCCTCTTTTTTTTTCTTTCCCCCCAAAGCCCCCCAGTACATAGTTGTATATCCTAGTTGTAGGTCCTTCTAGTTGTGCTATGTGGGACGCCACCTCAGCACGGCTTGACAAATGGTGCTAGGTCTGTGCCCAGAATCCAAACTTGAGAAACCCTGGGCCACCAAAGCAGAGCACATGAACTTAACCACTCAGCCACAGGGCCAGCCTCTAATTACAGTAGCTTTGCTGTAAGCTTAAATATTGGGTAGGCAAGAACTGACTTCCCCACACCCATCAGCATGCAATAAACCTCAAAACAATGTTGGCTAATATTGATGAGCTTCCCTGTCTTCTTGGTCTTAACAGTAAAGATAATTACGTGGCAAATCTTTAAGTTTATTGTTAATTGCTGCTTAATTTTATTAAAATTTTTTTAATGTCTATTGGTATGGAAATGTATCTGGGACTGGCCCTGTGGCCAAGTGGTTAACTTCGCCTGCTCCACTTCAGCAGCCCAGGGTTTCACCGCTTTGGATCCTGGGCACCGACATGGCACCATTCATCAGCCATGCTGAGGCGGCATCCCACACAGTGGAACTCGAAGGACCTGCAATGAGAATATACAACTATGTACTGAGGGGCTTTGGGGAGGAGAAGAGAAGAAGAAAAAAGATTGGCAACAGATCTTAGCTCAGGTGCCAATCTTTAAAAAAAAAAAAGAAAGAAAAGAAACTAATATCTATTAGTTTTCCTCCTTTATTTTGTTGATATGTTGAATTATGGAGATTGATTTAATAATATGAATAACATTTGCATTTTTAAAACAAACTCCTCTTCAGCATTTCCTGTAGTTTAGTCCTCATCCCACATAACCACGTATGTCATAATTGCCTAGGGGTCTCTGCAGGGAGGAGAGACTTAAAATACAGATGACTTCACTCCGTCCTAACTGCATCTTTGGGAGTAGAACCTCAGAGTTTTCATTTTTAATACGCTCATTTACTTACATTATAGACAAAAAATTATAGGACTTCTTTATGATGTTATTTTAATAAACAACTGAGTTTGATTTGATGGCATTTTATCTAGAATGTCTACATCTCTGATGACTGAAATCAGTCTGTAGACTTTCATGTTGTTATTAACAAGTGTCAGTGTTAAGGTTACGTTGGCAAAGTTGCTGTATACAGGATCAACAGAGAAAAAATCACTGGAGTTCTAATTCACCAGCAGTAACCAATTAGAAAATGTAATAGAAAACAAATGTCATTCACAAGATCAACGAAAACTATAAGGTGCCAAGAAAAATAAATTAATAAAATATGTGCAAAGTCTTTATGCAGAAAATTGCAAAATGTTATTGAAGGATATTAAACACCTAAATAAGTGGGAAAATATACCATGATCATGGATGAGAGGATTCAATTTAGGAAATGAAATATACTATAAACTCACTGTAATTCCTATCAAAATCCCAACAGTGTTTTTTATGAACCTTGGAAAGCTGATTCTAAAATCAATAAAGAAAAATAAAGTGATAAGAGCTTTCTTTCAGATAACATTTGACTGGCAAATTCCCTTTCACTATTTTCACATTTCTGTGCCTTTATATTTTAAGTGTGTCTCTTGTAAACAGGGACTATAAACTAGATTTTTAAAAAAATCACATCTGAGTATCTCTCTTTTAGCGGGATAGTTGAATCCATTTATATCTATTCTGATTAATTGCATATTTGGAATTTCTTCAATCAATCTATTTTGTATTTTCTATTTTCCTGCCTGTTCTGTGATCCTTTTTTTTCTTCCTTTCTTTCATATTGAGTTTATTTTCTCTTTTCCCTTGCTGGCAATTTAATGATAAGGAACACTAATTTTAACTCTAATTAAGTGAAATGTCATCCTCCCCCCAAACAGAATTCTATTTTCTTATTAGTAGAACTGTATTACCAAAAAAAATTGTATTTAATGATTTGTCAATAAAATATTTGCAGAAATTACTTTTATCACTTGTTACATAAGTACCTATATAATATCCTTAATTTTGTCTCTTGACCCAAAAAGCCTAAAATATTTATTATCTGGCCCTTGATAGGAAAAGTGTAAAATGTATACACTCTATTTCTATTCCACTAGTGGTTGCTCCAGAAATTCAACTTGTATATATAATTTAATGAAGTCTAAACTTAATTATATATCTTTACTTTCTTTCAGAACAATACAAGGAACTATTAAGTTGTTTAAAATTTGCTTCTCCTCTCACAACTTATGTTTAAGTTTTATCTTGATTTTTCTTGTTCCCACAAATTAGACATTAATATTGTCATTGTTTTATATAGTCAATTTATTTAGATTTAGCCCATGCTTACTATTTGTTTTATTGAGCATTTCTTCCCACATCTTATATTTTGGGAGTGTTTTCTTTAGAACTTCCTTTAGTGAGGGTTTGTTGCTATTAAACCTCAGTTTTTACTTATCTGAAAAATGGTTTTGTTTTACTCTTATTCATTAAACATAGTTTTCACTTATAAAATTTTTGGTTGACTTTTTTATATCCTCTTACTACTCTCAAGATACTGTTCCACATTTTCCTGGCTGACATTGTAGTTGTTAATAAATTGATTGTCAATCTAATGTGTTCTTTCTTTATAGATAGTTTATCTTTTCTCTCTAGCAGCTTTGAAAACATTCAATGGCATGCTGGTAAATGTTTAGCAATAGCTCTCTGGGGAAAAAAATATATGTATCTACATATATATGTACACACATGCGTAAGTGTAATCTACATTTTACTGATATATAGTATGTATAGCACACAATTTACAAATAATAAAATATATAATACTCTTTATCGTGAATTCCATTTAGCCAATGGATTCTCACAGAATGCTTTCACTGATTTTTACTAAGCTCTTGTATCCTTAGCCAACCTATGGTTACAACTGACAAACAAGTATAGTTCTAATATAATGTTGACTGATATTTTCATTGACATGATCAGGTAAGGCAAAAATTAACAACAAAGGGATATGTCTCACTCATTCATCAATGACAGGAGCAACTTCGCTGAATCAGACAATAGTTTTTGAATACTGGAAGAATATTTCCTTAATTTTTTGTGCTAGTTGCAATGTCACAGCTCCAGATGTGACACACTTTTAAGTTTAATCTGCAGTATTAACATTCTCTCCATCGCTTAAGTCTAGATAATCAACAGTCAATCAATCCCTGATTTGTAGCATCTGCTGGTGTCTGTAGTGTAAATATGCCTATCATGGCTGGTTTCAAGCTACCGAGATGACATCACTGAATATGGAGTTGGAAGCAATATACAGTAGCACACCATTATATTGTATTTCTATGATACAGATACAATTGACATGAATAACCTCACCAGTATAGATAATAGTGAAATATAACAAAATAATTAGGAAGGTGGTAAGTTTTGAGTATTTATTGCATTTGTTTTTAATATGTTATTTAATTATTATTAAATAATATTACTTAATGCATTATTAACAACTGGATCCCAAAATTCCTGAAAATTGAAGCATAAAGTCTTTCAAGCCAATATGAACCAGGTCCAGCATACCACTGTTATTTCCTGCTTTTGATTCATTGGCCTTCCTGAATGTTAGGATTAGTGTCTCTCTTCAACTCTGGAAATGTCTCAGCCGTTATCTGTTCAAATACTGCCTTTTCAAAATTCCTATTCCATTTCGAAGAGGGCTTTCAAACTCACCTTATTTTTGATGCTCTCTTGATTCTTATACTTTTGATGCCTCCTTTTCTTTATCTAAGCATATTAAACTACTTATTTTATATTCTGTATCTGATAATTCCAATATCTGCAATCTTTGCAGATAAAATTTCACAGTTTTTTCTTCTTCAGGTTTTTGCTTTTGGCTTATTTCTCATGTTTTGTAATTTTTATTTGTGAGCTTATATCAACCCACAATCTTTTCAGAATAAAGTTTTAAGGTAATGTTCACTTTGGCCACAAATCTGTATGAGGACAGGCTTGTTAGGTTAGGAGTTCTCAGGGGTTGCTTTTCTACTCCCACCCTCCCTTTAACTGAGGACAAGGAAGCAGGCTAGAATTCATGATCTTTCTCTATGGGGCAAGACTTTTTTCTAGTTCACGCAATGAAGGTGTCATTTTTTAAAATACTTGCTCTGTTCAGAGGTGTCTGGTCTGATCTCCCAGGTTATGTCTCTAGTCCCCATAAGCCATCAAAAGCCAAGTCTTAGGGGGCCAGGGATAGGCAGATGCCCCTGGGAAATTGCTGCCCTCAGTGCCCACCTGCCACACAGGATTAGTGCTTTCTCAGATCCTTTACTTTGCTGCCAGCCCTGCTATGCATTACAATGAGGATTTTTATATTTTATTCATAATTTCTGAAATATTTTATGCCAGGAAACATCTAGTCAACCATGTTTCTGACTAACCATGTTTAGGACCTAACTTGGGGGTTGGACTTGTGTGGGAGAGTATAGGAGACAGGGAGACCAGCCTAGAGGCTAACGCAGTAGTTCAGGCTAAGGATAAAAAGACTTACCGGAGGATGAGAGAGGACACTGAAGTGAAGAGAGATCTCTGAAGAGAACTGGCAGGATTTAGTACGCAGAAGTTGGGTGAGACAAAGAGAAAATCAAGGATGACTCTAAGGTTTCTGGCTCAGGATTTTGATTTGTCAGATACACTTACAAATATCATGTTAACTAGTCTCCAAAATGAACCTGAATGGAATCTAATTTGTTTCAAAATCCTGTTAAGTTTTTTTAACATGTTTGCAGGCATGGAAAGAAGAGCAAGATCGATTAGCAGAAGAGGAACGCTTAAAGGAAGAAAAAAAAGCAGAGAAGAAGAGTAAGGACATTGGTAAAAAGAAAGGCAAGGAAAAGGTAGAGAGAGAAGATAGCAGGGTTTTGAAGAAAAAATCTTTTTTCAAGGATAAAGCTAAAGAAGAGCAAATCAAGATCTCAGACGTAACAGAGGAGCCCCTTCAACAGCCAGAACCTGAGATAGTTTACCCGGTAACATCAATTTTCTAAAAAGCTTCTTTGAGTCATTCCTAATTGTTTTGAGAAAAACACAACTTCTGTGGAAACATAAGGTTCCCAGTCTTCACTGCGACCACAGAAGGACTTGGGATTTCTTCTAGCATAGACGGTCTCAGACCTGTATTCCACCCTCTAATACCTTGGACCTTCTTTGTAGTCAGTCACCAAGATAGGAACAGCCTCAGGCCAGTTTTCCTTGAATGCAGCGAAGCTGGGTTACTAAAGGCAGTAAAGACGGAAATTTGACACAAAAGCATTTATTTAGGTTTATGTAACTAAGCCACTGTAATAGGTCAGTGTGGAGACAGAATGGCTTTATCTGTCTCAGATGACAGGGCTTTCTGAATACACTCCATTGCCTCTCTGTAGGCACCCAAGTTTCTTGCTTGTATGCTTTTGTAAAAGCTTCTCTGTCAATCTCTCCCTCACCCAGTTTTACCAGGGAAACTTAATGGAAAAAAAAATGGAAAGAAATGTAACAGTCCTTTTCCTTTCTGGCTACTGCTCTAAGTCAGTTGTTCTCAAGCTTTAGAGCAGTATCAGAATCACCTGGAACTCTATTAGCAACACTTAGTAAAAAAATGGCTTTAACGTATGACCCCCTAAAATGTAAAGTGTCCATACTCCTCAATATATCAGTTCACTTTAAACAGAAAATTAACAGCCAAGGAAAGAGAAATTGATTTCTTCTCACACTGCCTTGGCAACAGTACAGTGATTTGATTTGCACCAGGTTATGACGATGCTCCAGTGAACGGAATTTAAAATCGTGGCCCTCCTTTAATTCTGCCTGTCATTGTTAATACCACAGAAGTTGCTAAAGATAATATGGACACCGGCCTCTGAGTCTACAAAGTGACAGACAAATCATTTAGCAGAAATTAAGCTTATAGCAACTTCATTTGGCGCACACTGATGAGTTGATTTTTGTCAATTGCAGTTCCACACTCAAAGCATGATGCTTTCTCTTCTAGTTTCACGGATACAATATGGGAGATATACCCATCCAAATCTCGGGAACAAATTGTTATCTGTATCCTTCAGATGGAGGGCAGATTGAAGTAGAAAAGACAACATTTGAAAAAGGTACGTTTTGAAAGCAGCTGATTAATGGTTTGAAAGATATTAACCCATTTCAGGTCACCTCAGGGCACTGTACTCTTGAGTGTGGTAGGTGAGAGTGGTAATGTGTCCACTGCAATGCATTTATGTGCCACGTTCAGCATTTTCAGACTTCACATTTTTCTATTATAGCTGACTCTGCAAGGCCCGGGCCAGCTGAGAGGTTAGCTGAGACGCACTAATATGAACATTCCAGAATTAAAATATTAAAATATTTCTATATGATTGGAAAGTTAGTAGAAACTGCAATAAGCAAATAGCTAATTAGTAATATTAATTACAACACATGGTGATATCTCAGAAACCAAGTATTTACTCTGAGTTTAGAGCAAATTTCTGGTTTGGGCTCTGAAGGACAGAGCTTGGGGGCCTGCTGCTGATACCGAGTGATTTTAGCTATAGAGAAATTGCCTCTGGCTTCAGAAGTCTTTAATAGGAGAGAGGTCTTGCAAATGAGCTGAAGAGGACCTAGTCTGGAAAAACCCTAAAGGAAGTGCTTAAGCCTTCCCAAGGGAAGAGCAGACCTGGGCTCTAGAGAACCTATCAGGAACATCTCGGAGGGCTTATCTTTTCATGGTGCCTTAAAGATCCCTTAGGTGGGTTTGAGGACCTGGGCTTTATTTGACAGCTTGCGGTCTGGTAGGGAGCAGTGGTCCCCAAGAGCAGTGAAGAGGTTATTGTGGAGGGAATGTGAGCGGGACCCTGTTTAATATCCACAAGATTGTGCACCCCAGCAAGGGACAGCATGGGCTCCTTCTGTCCCCACACTCCACCTGTGACCCCAGTGCACCCCTCTCACCTCCTGTCCTCTCCCTCCCTCTCTCTCTCAATTTCTTTCTTCCTTTGTTTGTTTCTTTCTTTCTGTCTCTCTCTCTCTCCTTCTTTCTTTCTCTGCCATCTAATGACTATCAATTTAATGAGGAAATCATTACAAGAATTAGATGCTGGTCCATATGTGAAATCACAGCTAAAGTGGAAGCATCATTAGATAGTATTTGCCACATCAAACAACAATCACCCAATGATTTTTAAAATAAAAAGGCCAGCAAGTTATTCACATTATTTAAAGAATGGTTTGTAGTAAAACTTATGGCAAATGACAGACTGTTTTATTATACAGGGTTTATTTATTTAAAACATGAAAGGGATTTTTATTAGTGTATAGGTATGTACATTTACTTATACTATCATGTTTAATATTTAATATTTTGAAGATGATCCCTGGGCATGGGTTACAATTGGTAGTAGTTTAAAATGGGGCTCAGAATCACATAACTGAGAAAAACACTGGACTCAAGTTTTGTAATGCTTTGTTCTATTTTCAATAACTATTCCTTGCTCTTACCAAAATTTTCATATGCATACAATGTATATGTTTCAGATGGTTCATAGTAAATACAGTATTTTCATTCTGATCCTACCAATTTTGAGAGATGATAATTCAATCGAAGTTGAAAAGAAAAAGCTAGATTAAAAAAAGATGAAAAAAGCTGAGAGAAGAGACAAAAAAATGACTCAGAATGCTGGAAGAGAGAATATGTTGTTATGAAAATTCTTATATGTTGCTACTAACAATAATAACTACTATAAATAACAGTTATGTAATTCTTTATATACATACCTTGCAAAACCTTTCACATTAACTATCTCATGTGGTTAATCATAAAGTTGAGTATGGCTATACGTTAGTCTCAGCCTATTTATTTTCTCTTCTGTAATTTATTTGCAATGTGACTAAAAAGTCTGTAAACATCTCCCTGACCCACCTGCCTTTTACTCCTGGAATCCACTATCACTTTAGTCCTTTAGGCATCTTTTTATAAAAATGGCGGCATCTCTAGGGATTTCCATTCCCTGGCTTAAATTCTATGCTGCATTATTTATCTAAATAACGTCTTGTCAAGGAGTTTAATGGGGCATCATAATCAGCCTATCTTCTATCCTATGATTCTTCCCCAGGTCCAACTTTTATCAAAGTGAAAGTGAAAAAGGACAAGCACAATTTTATAATTCATTTAAAAGATCCTAAGAAAATTGTGAGAAACGAAAAAAAAGAAGACGATTATTCTTCAGAAGATGAGAAAGATGAAGGAGAGGAAGAACGAAATCTTGAAATGAGTAAGCAGCTGCATCTTTGTGGCAGTGGTGGGGTTAATACTTCAACAATGTGTCAAACCCATCCACCTGCCAGAATCACAAGTGCATCCTTTGCACTTAGCACGTGTGATTTTTCCAGACGGTAACTAATGTGTTCTGCCTGTTCTGTCATTCTGCTTATTTACATTTTCCCTAATGTAATGTGTATATACATTGTATACATAGTCCATCTATAGTGGGCTGCTTACTAGATTTTTCCCCTTCTGGGCACCCAACTCTTGATTCCAGTTGTCATACAGAGTCTACCCTAGCCAGCCTAGCTTTATGTAGCAACGCAGAGTTTGCAATGTACATTCTGGCCTGAATTTTGTTTTATGTGTTTGTACCAAGTGTAGTCTCTAGGACTCAGGTCCTATTAATTGATCTCTACTGAAGGTTTAGCTTCTCTCCAGTATTTGCAGCAAATGATGGGGTTTCTTTCTATGCTCTATCACTTAGTTCTTCCTATGGTATCAAATTTCTTAGGTTGCAAGGACAAGAGGAAAATCCTAAATTTGGCCATGAGAGCCTCTACCTGCTTATAGACGAGAGCTCCAAGTAGATGTCCATTGATTGTATACCATGAAACTTCATGATAATACCATTTAGCATCTCTGGGCAACACCACCTAGGGAAATTAATTGTTTCTTGCCCATGTGGCATGGTTTATACCTGCAAAAGGAGATGAGTTAATTAGTAAAATGTTTTGGACTAAAATTAATGATAATATCAGTAACTAAATCTTGCTAATAAATTTAGTTATAGTCTCAGTATTTTCCAAACTCAAGATAGGAACTCAATGTTCGACAAGTTTGAATGTCCCCAAGAACTTAAAACAGAAATTTTAAATTACTTTTCTTTGTTTTACCTGATATAAAAATATATGGTTTATTATAAAAAATTAGGAAATATAGGAATATTTAAAGATGATAATAGTTGCCCGTATTTCTGCCATTCCGGTGGTAACCACTATTCATAGTGTGTTTCTATCTCACTTTATTATCAGGAGCATTTTTCTACTCATTAAGTATTCTTTGAAAACAAGCTTTTTTAATGATTTCATAATTCATTGGTATATACATATATACCATAATTTACTTAATCATATCCATGTTCTTACGTATTTAGGTGATTTCCACTTTGTACTGAGTTTTGCTTATATTTCTTTTTAATAAAATGGAAATGTCCTTGATTGGATTTTGTCTTTTAGAAGAATCAGATGCAGAGAATAAAGCTATCAGCAAGTTTGGATCTTTTTCTGCCACCTTGGAAAATGGAATCTGCCTCTCAATAAGTTACTACGGATCAAGTGGAATGGCGCCAGGTGAAATAAACACAACAGAAAGGATAAGTGTCCCATGACCAAGGGTGTCTGCCTATCCTCAGTGTGCTCACTGGTTGATAAACATGTTCTGATTTAATGCCCTTCAGTTCCTGAAGGGTGGGAATATATGTGTGTGTCTACATGTATATGTGTGTATATACATGTATATACATATATAATTTTTAATACATAGAAAATAGTGCTTTGACATTTTAAACAGCATTTATCATATAATAATCTTACATATAATCACATATGCATATAAGATTATATACATACATATATATATTCCAGTTATCTTTGTTAACTAGCCCGTGAAAGTAAGTCTGTTAGTTGATGCCAAAGAAAGCATGACTCGCCAAGAAATCCTCTTGGTTTCCTACAGAATAATATTTTTATGAATCCTGTGATTGTGGAACTGCTCAGTATGCTTCAGTCTTAATGGAGCCATTCACTGGACATCTTGAAGAATTTCTTTACCCTACTTTTAATAAACAAATTCTCCAAATGGAATCTATTTCCTTACAAACCACAAAATAATATGTCACTTTACCAAAAGCCAATTAAGAAATCTTGTGGGTTCCCCTGCATTTTTACAGGGATCTAACCACAACAGATTTTTTTTTGAAGCTTTACAAAATCCAAAGGTAGTCCCTATGCTGTCTAGCCATAAAACTGTGTGTTCATCATGGTGATGTAATTATCTGTCTTACTATGTAGTTCCTTTTCTGCAGAGACAACATTCCCATCATTCTAATCTCATTTCTTACCTTGTGCCAAATATTGTAGTCCTCTAGTGAGTTAAAGAGCCCATTAAATGTGTTAGTATTTTTGCTTTATTTGAGGTTTTGTCTTTTAATTTTGTATTTGATTTGTTTTTAAATCAGCACTTGGAAAAGTCATCTGGTGCCTAACAAATTATGTATTAAAATCCGTTACCACACATAGTCACTACAAAGTCCTGTCCCATCTGAACATAGCTTATGATCATTTTAGATTAAGATATTTGAGCTCTACATTCTTTCAACTGTGTTGCTGCTGTTTCCTAAGTGATTTACTTATTCTTGATTTAATCCTTAAATTAATACGCAATCGTTCCATTTAAAACAAATGTTCCTAATTTCAGGTTGTAAGTAACTGCATTAAAAGATGTTTATAGTGTGAATAATAAATAATGCTTTACTTCCTATATATTAAAGAAGTTGAAGGCATGAGCCTTTGTAAAAAATATATTATAAATTCCTTAAGGATGTATGTAACACTAATATTTAAGAACTGTTATCTGCTAATGAATAAACAAATTTACGATCCAATTCTCCCCCCTTAATTGAGTATGAACGGCCCTCTAGAGCTTATTCATCTTGCTTAACTGAAACTCTATGCCCACTGATTTTGATTAGTAACTCCGCATTTCCTTCTCCCCACCTAGCCTCTGGCAACCACTATTGCACTCTTTTATTCTATGAATTTCACTATTTTAGATTTCTCATATAAGTGGAATCATGCGGTATTTGTCTTTCTGTGACGGGGTTATTTCACTGAGTGTTGTGTCCTCAAAGATCATCCATGTTGTCACATATTGCAGAATTTCCTTTTTATTTTTTAAGACTTAATAGTATTCCTTTGTATGTATGTATTACATTTTATTTATCTATTGATCTGTCGACGGACACTTAGTTTATTTCTATATCCTGGCTACCCTATTTTTTTGTGCTTTTCAGTTCCTTGAATGAACTATGCTTTCTTTTGTCTCTGGCCATTTTCTCATGCTGTTCCACTTGCTCACAACGCTTTCTCCTGAAATGCCTCACACAGCAAGTGGCAGTAGTGTGTGAACTGGTCTTTGGAGGTGAGTGGGAATTGCTTAGGCAAAGAATCAAAGGAAGGAAATTGTAGATACCAAAAGTAGTATACACAAAAGCTCAGTTGTATAAAAGCATGGCATGCTTATGGAAAGCCAAACCATGTAGTATAGCCAAAGCACAGGTTGTGTGGAGGTGTTTTGTGTTAGATGCCCTTCTCCTGGGTTCCTATGGTGCTCTGTACTGCCTCTGTCACAGACTTAACACATGACATTGTACTTAAAGGTTTCTTCACCTGAACTACCCATTACATTGTAAGTTCCTTGCAGTCTTATTCATCATTGGCTATCCAATTTATAGTACATAGTAGTAGGTACTCAGTAAATATTTACTGAATGAGTAAATGAATGGAGATGAGAGGGAGGAGCTTCTAGCTGCCTGTAACTGGATGCCATTCACTTATTTATATATTGTACTTCCTGTGGATCAGGCAGCTTGCTGGCACTGAGTCACTAAGATGAATAAAACCATGCTACTTCTGCTCAAAGAACTCATTGTCTAATGGGAAAAGAAAACATAAATAGACAAATAACTGCATAAGTGCTAGAAATTACATATAAACAGAGTCCTGGGACCAGCTAGAAAATATTTCAGAGAGAAAGTATAGTATCTGAGATGGGACTTCAGAGATAAGTGAGCACTATCCAGACAAAGCAACAAGGAAAGGGAATCTGATAGTAAGAACCATTTGTATAAATACACAATTGTGTGAAAGCATGACATCTTTATAGAAAGGTGAAAAGTTGAGTGTGGCTGGAGTGGAGAAAGGTGAGCATTGTATGTCCTATATGATTACTGTGTGGCAGACATCTTTAAGTAAGGAAAGGGAGATGACATGGTCAGATTTTATTTTAGGAACATAATTTTAATGATAGTTTGGAAAGTACACTGAAGTGGGGGTGCCATGATACCAGTTAGGAAACTACTGCAAAAAATGAATCAAGAGATAATGAGAATCTGAGCTAAGGTGGTAGGTAGGAATAGATAGGAGAGGCATGGTCTGAGAGAAATTTCTGAGGGCTTGGTGACTGGTTGGATGCATAGGCTGAGTCAAAAAGAGAAAATGTGAATGATCTCAGTGTCTAACTTGAGAAATGAGGCGCATGATTGGTCATGGCATCAACTCAGATTGAGGACTTGGGAGGGCTACCCTGCTTGGGAGAAGAGAGACTTATTGAGTCTGAAATGTCTCCAGGACCAGAAGCAGGGGGAGATATCTAAAAGCAGTTGGAAATATGGACCTGGAGCTGAGAAAGAGCACACCTTGAGATGTAAAGCTTGGAGTCATTAGCACAGAGATGACAGTCTGCACCCCAGTAGAAGATGAGACACTTAGATGTGATATATATCATAAAGCTGCTCAACTCTGGCTGTGTATCAAAATCACAGGTGATGCTTCACAAATATAAATGCCTGGGCCTCATCCCCAGAGTGTCGGATTCAGTAGGTGAAAGTGCAGGCCTGAGCATTTTTTTTTTAATTCCATGACTAATTATTATGGGTAGCCAGAGTTGAGAACATCTGTTGAGTAATGATGAGGGGGAAACCCCTGGGACCTAACAACATTTAAGGGATCGATCAAAGAGGAGGAGTCAGTAAAGGAAACTGAGAAAATACTTGACTGGTGAGGTAAGAGGAGATCCAGGTGGTAGTGTTATCCTGGAACCCAGCGAAGACTAGAATTCAAGACATAGGGATGCTCAGAAACTTCTGACATAGTTCCTCCACAGATCAGCTCTCCTTTTAGATTCTGACAATCCTTTAAACCCCAGAATAAGATCCATCATCTGCAAGAAAACTTCTTTTATCATCTCAGCTAGAAATAATCTATTTCTTTTCAGAATTTTTTTGTTTGTAACCTTTATGTTTCTATTTAATATGTCCTTGTATTGAAGCTATTTGACTGCAGATATTATTTAGACTATTTTGCCTTCATAGGTCTTTTATATTTTTTTTCATTACTGACCACTGCTCCAAACGTTTTGCATATAAGAACGTCTTAATAAATATTTCTCAAATAAATGAAGAGATGGTTTACTATCCGGTCATTAGAAGTTTACAATCTATATGGGAAGGCAAGAACATATGAAATAATGACTAAATCAAATATATCAAAATATGAAGTACCTCAAATTTTTTAACTACAATCCTGATTTTCAAATCAACTACATTACCCCTGAAATCTATCCAGGTTGATAAATCATATTCAGAAAGGTAAAAATTGTTGCCAACTTGTGTAAATGTTTGAGATGTAAACTTTGTTTAACAAACAGATCAAATATAAATGTCTAATTGTTTTCTCCTTTTTCTCTTTATAGAGGATAAGGATCCTAATTTGGAAGCAATGTTGAATATCCCGTCAGCACTCACTCCAACAATAATTCCTGTGGTAGTGACTGTTCCTCAAGGCAAAGGAAAAGGGAAAACCAAAGGCAAAGAAAAGCCCAAAGACTCTATTAAAGAAGAGGAACATCCAAAAGAAGAAGAGAAAAAGGTAGGTGGATCTTGCCATGAGTCCCAAGCTCTTCTTCTGCCTCAACGTTAACTTTTTAAAAATCATGAGTTATGTCAATAGTGTTATTATAGTGCATACATTTTTATTGTGCAGACTCACTAGCATTCCTTTAAGTTTCAATTTTGCATGGACAAGAAGAGATTTGCACACAAGAGTTGGATTCCATGCCAGGAAACATATCGTCATATACAAACTGTCTCAGGTCATTCATTCTAAACTCAGAATGACTAGTTCAACATTTTTTCCACCCAGGTTCTTGAATGTTCTTTGCTTTTGGTTGGTCAAATTTCTACCATTCCTTATTTTGAATACCTTATTTAGTTCCATTGAGATAAAGAACAATTGGAACAGGAGGATCTCTAAGTAAATAATAGAAACACTTGCATTTGGTAGACTTGGACTTAGATATTGATGTGCTGAGAATTCAGCAAGACTAGAGGACAACTCGCTAGACCCCCTCTACCTCCACTCCCGTACCAAATGCAGACGCACACACGCACACGATGCAAGCCTTGACTCTAAGCATTTTCCTAATAGAAGAATATAGATCAAAAGACGTTCTAAAGGAGGGGCAAGAAGGAAACTACCTGCCTAATTTTGACTCTTTTGGTATTTACTAATATAGTGGTACAGTTTGTATAATGTAAAACCGCTCAACTTATTAGAAGAAAAAAAATGTGTTAAAAAGTGATCAAGAACCTGGATTTCAGACCCCGGCCCTTTAAGTGTTATGAGGTTTGAAAGTTGCTTAGCCTCTCTCTGCACTATATTTACATGGCTACACTAAAGGAGTTTTCTCAGGCTAGGACATTTGACCTTGTTAAGTAAAAATGTTCAAGTATTGAACAGAATAACCCCAGGTAATTCTTTAATTTGTCTGAAAGCAATTTTGTAGCAAACCAATTGGTTCACCCAACATTTTTAAAAATTGACAATAATGGAAGGGTGGTAGATCATTACTGATTTTGTGTGTAATGATAGATTTGTCATGGCATGTTCATGTCTTCAAGCATTATTGTTCATTTTAGAGAATTTCATAAGCTTTTTGCTTTGTGTTTTTAACTGAGTTTTAGCTAATTATTCATATTTTATTCTCCCTTAGTAACAAAGGCAAAACAACCTAAATGATCAACAATAGAAGACTAGTTAGAATAAACTTAAGCTCCAGCAATGGGGGACCAGTTGAAATGATTTTAGTTGCTAATAAAAGAGAGCCAGTTGGAAAAATTGAAATGATTATCATTAGGGATTGGTTGGAAGTAACCAAAAAGCTTTCATTCTAGAGTTCATATAACCAAACAAGGGATTCAGGCATAGTTAGCATGAAATTAATTAAGATTTTTTAAAGTAGACACACCCAAACCCTCATTAATTTATAAATAAGCTTTTTATTGTCTATTTTCTTTTATTGTTTTTTAATTACTACAAAAGCAATGCGTGCTCATTATAGAAAAATAAGGACACATATCCTAATAGCATAATGTCTCTAGCATCCAAACTGTAAGAATTACACAAAGAAGGTAGTGGGAATGTTGGCCAGCCCTTACACCTACCATGCAGACAGAGGCATCTTTCAGGGCCTAGCTCAAGCCCCACCTCCTCCCTGATCCTTTCCTAGTTATTCTCATTAACTTTGATATCTCCCTTTTCTGAGGAAAGATGTGCCAACAATTTGGTACTATTATTTAACTGTTTCACATGTCTGTGTGCTATTCTACAAGCAGAATAAAAATTGTACAAAGAAAGAAACTCATGAATCCTTATAAACTCCATGACAGGGCCCTCTAGTCCTGAGCAAGTCATTTTAAACACTCAGCAAGTCCTTGCTTAGTCATAATAAATCAATAACTCATTTAGAGAATGACAAGCGACTATTCACATGTTAAATTATTTACAGGAAGAAGTAGAACCAGAACCTGTTTTACAAGAGACTGTTTATGTTCCCACCTTCCAAAACCTAAATGTGTCTTGCCCCAGTGGGCTTCTAGTGACCTTCATTGGCCAAGAGTCTGCAGGTGAGTGCTAGCTGGGGTGGGTTGGTGAGGCAAGGGCGCAGAAAATCATGTAGAAAACAGTTAAGGCACCACTGAAATTGTGTATTTTCCTACCAGTTACACATACTTGTTGCTGATAATGAACAATAGGCTAATAATTATGATAACCATATTTTGAGCACTTACTATGGGCCAAGTACTTAACATACAGGACAAAATACAACTACTCTAAGCTAAGTCCTAATAATTCCATTTTACCAAATAAAGAAATCGAGGCTTCAGAAGGTTCAGTAACTTACCAAGTCACTCAACTCCTAAGTGGCAGTGATAAAATGCCATTTTTGGTCCAGTGATGGCAAAGCCAATGCTCTTACTGTGTGACCCTATCTTTCTGCCTCTACAAAGGGCCAGATGTATGGTGCTTTGCTGGTCTGATCAAAACCAAAGACAGTGAACGCAAAGTAGATAGAGATAATTGCAGGCTAAATAGATGAAGAAAGCTGGTCTTGTTGCCAGGTATCAGTATATAATTTTAGAGGATCTGTTATTTCTGTGAATTCTGTACATAGCTACTAACCTATTAAGATGAATAAATAAGTACAAGTAGGACTTCTTTAATTAATCTGATGGGGCATCCACATTGGTGACTGAATGTGAATATCATTTAAATGGAGACCCACTATTGCAGTAGAATTAGGGAGGTGGCCACAAAGCAAGCCCTGAACTAGGACTTGAGTTCCAACCAACTATATGGCCCTTTCAATTACTTAGTGTCTCTAGACCATGTTTCTTCATCTGATAAATGTTATATGATATGAGTGGATCCTGATTTTTTTCACAACCAAATATCCTCTTTATTATGGTTCCCTTATGTACACCATATTTGAAAAGTGTATCTATCACAGAAAAAGCATATGTATTTGAAAAATAATTCAATGTCATATTTACTTCCCAGCCAAAGAAAACTGAATGTTGTAATCTATTTTGTCTCAATTTTGCTTTTCATTAGGCTTTCTGAATTATGAAAAATAGACCATGGACCCTTGCTTCAATTTCCAAGGATTGCTAGTGGTCCATGTTTTCATGGGATTGACTGTGTGTGCTATTAAGACTGATGGCCACTAAGGGTCTTCCAAAGTTGAAGATGCTATGAGTGCACTGAGAGAGATATTGTTTTCAAGTTCAAAGACATATTTGTTTGTTTGCTTGCTTGATCCTGTTTCAAAACCCAGCTTGATACTTGTTTCACCTGTCTTTTCTATTAGTTTCATTGTCTAATCTGATATTTTCATCCTTATGTCAGAGAAGACAATGTGGTTAATAATAACTCTGCCTGGAACACATAATCTTTTTTAAATCTTCCGTATATTATAAATATCCTAATTCATGTCTGAACATAATTACAACATAAATACCAAAGTAGCAATATCTTTATCAGGGTCAGCCATGGACATAGGGAGAGAAGGTCACATGATGTAAGGAGAAAGACTTGAGTTCTTTCCTGTGTGATCTTGGACAAGTCATAACCCCTCTCCGCCTAATTTCTTCATTTATATAATAATGTCATGTACTAAGCATAGTTTTAGAAGTATTAAATGAGAAAATACTTTCTAATCTGGAATATATTATTCCAATGTTACGTTTTTGGTTTTTGGGTTGTGATAGAGGTGGTTGTTTCTACGGTGTAAGAAAACGGTTAAGAAGAGACCTGGTTCAAATCCGGGGTCTGACACTTGCTGGCTGTGTGACCCTGGAGAAGTTATAATCCTTCCAAGCCTCTACTTATTTATTCGTCTGGAAACTCTGGAAAGTGAAAGTGTCTACTTTAAAGGGTTGCTGAGGTGGGCTGACTAAAATACACATACAAAGCATTGAACATGTAGAAATATCTCAGTAAGTGTTTGTTTTATCATTATTATTACTTCTGTGACTTGAGGAGTATCATGAAAGGCCTTCATTCCAAAATATCTTCCCATCAGTGTGATATAGGCCTTGAAGTGCCATCGTTACATGTTAATAAGCCACTTTATAAATTGGGAAAATTATTGTTAGCAAAAACTGAGTAGCTACTCTGTGCCAGATATTCTCAATAATAATAGTGCTTTCTTTTGGAGGAACTTATTAGGTGCTTTTATCCTTGATTGCCAGCTAAGAGTAGAACCCTGAAAAAACTCTGGATTTGGTTCGGGATGGGGATTATGTTAACTTTGGAAGATGATGAATGATTTAGGAAGGGCAAGCCTCAGTGAGTGACTTCCCCTGGGGCTCCAGGCAAGCAGAGGACACCAGAGGAGCAGTGCGCATCCAGGAACAAGAGCTTACTCAAAGTGACAGAAAAGTACCAATGGGGAGCAGAGGGAACATCTAAGACAGCAAAGCTCTGCTTCTTGCCTAGTTTTCCCCTGGAATGTCCTGGACTTCATTAGAGAAAATGGCTGATACATGAGAAGGTACCTAAGAAGTACATGTAGATGATCTTGTCTACTACATTCGGCTATAACAAAGGCAGCAAAGAACCAGTACACTGAGCCATCTGTCATGACGTGGAAACTGCCCTATTATTCATATGTGGACAAAAGAATGAAAAAAATTAGGCAAGAAAATAAAATCCCAGCCACATAGCGTTGTCCAGTTCACAGTAAGGTTATTTTTGTTGTTGTTTATTTAAGATCACCATGTTATGGATGAGGAACCCACTTGGGACATCATGGTCCGACAGAGCTACCCCCAGAAGGTGAAGCACTATGAGTTCTACAAAACGGTGATGCCACCAGTGGAGCAGGAGGCATCGAGAGTTATCACTAGTCAAGGCACTGTTGTCAAATACATGTTGGATGGATCCACACAGGTAAGAGAATATGTTAGACAAATTACTCTCTCCTGCTGCAAAGGAAGGAGCTGTGGAAGGAGCTGCTTACAAACAAGCTACGGGTAAGGAACAGTATTGTGACAGGGGGGAGGAACAACCCACTTGAAAATGAAATGAAACTTTAAAATGACAAATAAACAATAGAATAGGTAGAAGAAAAAAACACTATCTGTGCAATCCAGGATCCAAATAAACTTATCTTTCTACATACGATCCAAGATTACAGACTGAACACAGTGTTTACTTCTGCTCCCTCTCAAGGCACCTTAAAATGATATAAAAATACTTTTAAATAATAAATTCATAACAGTACTAGAGAACAACAAAATGTGTCATCAATAGATCAGAAGATTGGGAGAATTCCTAGAAAATGCAAGTCGGATGGGATAAGACTGATGAAGAAACAGGGGCAAATATTAAAACACATGAAAGAAAAAAATCCCGCAGCGAAATTAAAAATCAAAATAGGAGTTCTAACACAGACATTTCACAGATGGAGCTCTGAAAATCAGGCGGGTGCCCCAGGCAACTCACTACTACCTAGAAGGTGGGAACCAGAAACCATAATATCCCAAAGCCATATGCCCTGCTCCATCCCTCGCCAGTGATCACAGAGAAGGAGCTCCTATGCCCAGACACCACACTACCAAAAGGTGAAAAGGGGTTCTTGATGAGAAATATGACCATGCACCCGAGGATCATCAACCTTGGAGAAAAGCCAGTCCTGTGAAAGTAATGTACAAAATTCAATAAGTTAAAGAAATAGCATTTAAAAACAAGAGTAAATAGTGGCTGGTCTGGTGGTGTAGTGGTTAAGTTCATGTGCTCTGCTTTGGCAGCCCAGGGTTTGTGGGTTCAGATCCTGGGCACAGACCTAGCACCACTCATCAAGCCATGCTGTGGTGGTATCCCACATAAAATAGAGGAAGACTGACACAGATGTTAGCTCAGCAACAATCTTCCTCAAACAAAAAGAGGAAGATTGGCAACAGATGTTAGCTCAGGGCCAATCTTCCTCACGAAAATAATAAATAGATAAAAACAAAATAAATATGTGCTAAAGTTCTAAAAAGTTCTAGTTATTAAAGTTATTAAAGTTCTAGTTATTAAAAAGATTGAAATAGAGTGGAGAATTCCCCAATTGCATAGGGGAAGGGTGAAGAATAGGAAAAAAAACAAAAAACCTCAAATCAATCCAATAAAAGACAAGAAATAAAAAGAAAAGAAACAAAATGGAAAGTAAGTGGAAAACATAAAATAATATTATTGTGCTGGTTATTAAACTATTGTCTTTGAGCTCCACACCTACCCTTCTATCAGATGCTTTCTGGTGCCGTGTCTGGAGGTGGAAATAGTATTTCTTCTTTGGATTAATTTTAACCTATGTCAGTTTGACACACAGTGTTCATTGTTAACCAGTCTGTTCCTTGCTTCTGAGAATACCGACAACTTTTGCTTTTCCTTCAGATTCTCTTTGCAAATGGCGCTGTGAGCAGTAGTCCCGATTCAGGTCCTGTTTGTCCTCCTCCTGAAATGCCAGCGAGCCCTCATAACGGAGACTTGATGGACAGTGTTTCTCAGCAAAAATCAGAAACAGCACCGTCTGAGACTGTCATCACAAAGAAAGGTAATAATTGAATCCTCTCAGTTTATAATGGATTTAGTGAAGTGCTTAATTAATGTTCAATATCACTGTTATTATACTTCTCAATGAATATATTCACATATATCACATGCATATATGTGAATTTGAATTGGAATCACGACATTACAGTTTCTTGAACTGCTTTTTCTCCTAGTAGTAAATAATGAAGATTTTCCTATGCGTTATGTACTCTTACACAACATTAGCTCTAGTGCCTGGGCTGCTGTTTGAGGGTTAGTTGAGCAGATCAATGATGTCAAGGTTCTGCATGGTCATCTCTGTAGTTCTCTGACCTTTTCCTCAGGGTTGCAAGAAAGCCACACAGCTCCAGGCATGAGGTCCTTATATAATAACTTCCAAAGCAGAAAGGAAAGAGGGTGAACAGAAAAGCTTTCAAGCGTCTCTCTTTATCAGGGAAGAAACTATTTTCCAGATCCTCCCCACCGGCAGACTTCTCCTCATACCTCATTGGCTGGAGCTGGCCAAGTGGCCAGGGACCCAGGCTGAGAAAGAAAGTATCTGACATTTTTGGCTTTTTTTCTCAGGAGATGAGCACTATTATTAGGGAAAAAAGAAGGTGGATAACAGTTGGCTGAGCAATCAGCTGTGTCTGCCCTAATCTAAATTGCACAGATGCTCTCCTCGGAGACATTTCCAGCTTACGCCCCTACCTCCAGCACAGTATGAAAATGTCTACTTCCTCATACCCTTGCCAATACTGGATTTTCTTGTTCTTTTAATCTTATTCAATTTGATAGACAATTAATACACCTTATTATGTTAATTTTCATTTCTTTGATTACTGGGGAGTCAAACATTTGAAGCCTTTTTTTTCTTTTTGTGAATTTTCTATTCACGTCTTTTCTTGGTTTACTATTGGAATCTTCCTCTTTTTCATATTTATTTGTAAGGGTTCTTTATATATAAGCAATGTGTGCTTGTGTACCAGCACAATCCTAAATACTTTAAAATTTTAAATCAGCTCATCCTCACAGCAAACCGTTGAGATGTATATTTTAATAATCTCAATTTACAGATGAGGAAATTGAGACACAGAGAGGTTATGTAACTCCCTTGAGGTTGCTTAGCCAGTAAGTTGTAAAGCCAGGATTTGAGTCTGGGCGCCTGACTCCTAATTTACGCTGTATCTCATGTGTTACAATTTTTCTCAATTTCTCATTGCCTTTAATGATCTGAGACCAATATTTAATCTTTTTTGTCAGTTTCACACATCTCACCACAGTAAACAGTAACCTTGTATGGAGGCAAACTGAATTCCTTTTTTTTTGGTTACTCAAAATTTAGTGAAATAGATTTTCCTTTAGTCGTAGCAGGAGGTTCCTGGTTGAAGTGAATGAAAGTGTCCCCAAAGCTTTCCAAACTTCTCAGCCCGAAGCTTCCCTCTGTGTTGAGACGAGAGGATTTGATGTAAGGGCAGCCACTTCTAGAGCCTAACCCACTTCCGAGAGACTTCTGCCTCCAGCATGGTGCGTTCCAGATTTCTTCACAGCCCTTCCATCCTAGATGATACAGTCACTTTTTAAAAATCTAATAGATTTTATTTTTTAGAGCAATTTTAGGTTTACAGAAAAAAATGAGCAGAAAGTACCGAGTTCCCATACACTCCCTCTCTTCCCAGCTGGCAGTTTTCCCTATCATTAACTTCTTGGAAGTGCGATTTGTTTGTTTCCGTTGCTGAACCAATACTGATACATTATTATTAACTGAAAGTCATAGTTTCCTTTGGAGTTCACTCTTTGTTGTACAATTCTATGGGTGGTTTTTTTTTTTTGAGATTGGCATCTGAGCTAACATCTGTTGCCAATCTTCTTCTTCTTCTTCTTCTTCTTCTTTTCTTCTTCTTCTTCTTTTCTTCTTCTCCTTATTCCTCTCCTCCCCCTCCTCCCCCCCACAAGCCCTCCAGTACATAGTTGTATATTCTAGTTGTAGGTCCTTCTGGCTCTGCTTTGTGGGATGCCTCCTCAGCATGGCCTGATGAACCATGTCGGTGCCCAGGATCTGAAGTGGCGAAACCCTGGGCTGCCCAAGGGAAGCATGCGAACTTAACCACTCGGCCACGGGGCCAGCCCATCTATGGGTTTTGATAAATGTGTGATGTCATGAATCCACCACTACAATATCATACAGAACTGTTTCACCACCCTAAAAATCCCATGTGCTATTTATTCATCCTTCTCCGGTCCCCTATCCTGAACTACCCCCACCGTGAACTCCTGGCAGCCATTGATCATTTTGTTGTCTCTATAGTTTTCTTTTTTCCAGAATGTCATGTAGTTGGAATCATACTGTATGTAACCTTTTCAGACTGGCTTCTGTCACTTAGTATTACGTATACATTTAAGATTTCTCCATATCTTTTCATGGCTTGATGACTCATTTGTTTTTATCAAAGAGTAATATTCTGTCATATGGATGAGCCACAGTTTGTTTATCCATTCACTTAGTGAGGGATATATTGGTTGCTTCCAGTTTTGGGAAATTGTGAATAAAGCTGCTTATAAACATTTGCATGCAGGTTTTTGTATTGATGTAAATTTTCAATTCATTTAAATAAAATACCTGGGAGCATGATTGCTGGAATGCGTATGTTCAGCTTTGTAAGAAACTGCCAGACTGTCTTCCAAAGTGGCTACACCACTTTGCATTCCCACCAGCAATGAATGAGAGTTCCTGTTGCTCCACATTCTTGTCTGCATTTGATATTATTAATTTTTTGGATTTTAGTCATTCTAATAGGCATGTAGTGGTATTTCATTGTTGTTTTAATTTTAATCCCTGGTGATATATAACATTGAGCATCTTTTCAGATGCTTATTTACCAACCGTATACCTTCTTTGGTGAGGCGTTTGTTGAGATCTTTTGTCCATTTTTAAATTAGATTGTTTGTTTTCTTAGATGCATTTACTTTTAGAAGTTATATTTTACTAGTGCTTTCTGAACCTGCTGGGTAAGGACCACCCCTACCCATACCTCTGGCACATTCCAAGCCTTCTCTCTCTATTTCATTTGGGATCCTGCTCTATTCATTTTAGGTACTGCCCACACAATTTTCTCCCAGGATGAGATACTGTCCTTTTGGAATTTTGCTTGTTGGAAAATTCTGAGAGCTATGAGCTCCTACACTTACCTCCTCCCTGTTCATTCCAGTAGCTCTTTCACATCTATCCCTGTGGGCTTGCTCTTCAGCTCTGCTTTTGGCAGCACTGGTGTTCAATTGAAGTTTGATGGTTTCCCTAGGTTTTCTACAAATGTAATTTCTGGATTTTTTCCATTGTTATTATTGCTTCCTATGATATCTAGAATGAGAAGAGGGAAAATTCACAACTATCCTACTGCTACATACCTGAAAAAAATAGGAAGTCTTTCATATGTCTTTCAGTTTATTTGCTATTCCTTTTTATCTTTCTAAGGTGGATACTTAGTTCACTAATTTTTAGGCTTTCTTCTTTCCTAATATAGGCATTTATGGCTATAAATTTCCTTCAAAGTATTGTTAGCTTCATCCTAGGAATTTTAATACCAAGTTTGTTGAGATATGATTCACATACCATAATATTCATCCTTCAAAGTTTTAGTATATTCACAGAGTTGTGCAACTATATTCACTATCTGATTCCAGAGCATTTTCATCACCCCCACCTCCCAAAAACCAGTACCATTAGCAGTCATTTCACCTCCTCCCCAGCACCTTGGAACCACTAATCTACTTTCTGTTTCCATGGATTTACATATTCTAGAAATTTTATATAAATGGAAACATAAATATGTGGTCTTTTGTGACTGGCTTCTTTCATTTAGCACAATATTTTCAAGGTTCATCTATGTTGTAACATGTGTCAGTACTTTGTTTTTATGGTTAAGTAATATCCATTGTATGGATATACCATGGTTTGTTTATCCACTCATCAATTCATGGACATTTGGGTTGCTTCCACTTTTTAGAAGCCACAAATAAAGTTGCTATAAAAATTTTCGTGCAAGTTTTTGTGTAGACATTTGTTTCTTGAGTAGATACCTAGGAGTAGAATTGCTAGGTCGTATAGCAACTGCGTTTAGCATTTTGAGGACCTGACAGACTGTTTTCCAAAGCAGCTGCACTAGTTTACATTCCCACCAGCAACAGATGAGGGTTCCAGTTTCTTCACATCCTTGCCAACACTGTTATTGTCTCTCTGTAGCCATCCTAGTTGGTGTAAAGTGGTATCTCCTTTTGGTTTTGATTTGCATTTCCTTAATGGTTAGTGATGTTGACTGTCTTTTTTTTTTTTTTCTAAAGATTTTATTTTTTTCCTTTTTCTCCCCAAAGCCCCCTGGTACATAGTTGTATATTCTTTGTTGTGGGTCCTTCTAGTTGTGGCATGTGGGACGCTGCCTCAGCGTGGTTTGATGAGCAGTGCCATGTCCGTGCCCAGGATTCGAACCAACGAAACACTGGGCCGCCTGTAGCGGAGCGCACAAACTTAACCACTCGGCCACGGGGCCAGCCCCATGTTGACTGTCTTTTTATGTGCTTAGTGGCCATTTGTTTATCTTCTCTGGAGAAATGTCTATTCAAATCCTTTCCCCAACTTTTCACTGGATTATCTCTTTATTGTTAAGTTGTAAGTATACTTTGTTTATTTTGGATACAAGTTCCTTATCAGATACATGATTTGTGAATATTTTCTCTCATTCTGTGGATTGTCTTTCCACTTTCTCCATGGCATCCATTTTGATTAAGTCCAATTTGTTTGATGCAGTCCAACTCTCTTTCATTGCTGGTGGGAATGCAAAATGGTGCAGCCACTTTGGAAGACAGTTTGGCTGAACATATACATTCCAGCATCATGCTCCTAGGTATTTTTTTCCTTTGATTGCTAATGCTTTTGGTATCATATCTAAGAAACCATTGCTTAATCCAAAGTCACAAAGATTTATTCCTGTTTGCTTCTAAGAGTGTTATAGTTTTAGCTCTTGCATTTGGGATTTTTTAATCCATTTTTATTTAATTTTTATATGTGGTATGAACTAGAGATCCAAATTCATTCTTTTGCATTTGTTAAAAAGACAATTCTTTCCCCCATGAATTGGTTGGCACCCCAGTCAAAAATCAATTGGCCATAAATGTATGGGTTTGTTTTTGGACTTTCAGTTCTACTCCACTCTTCTATATGTCTATGCTTATGCCAACAGCTCACTTTCCTGATTACTATGGCTTTGCAGTAAGTTTGAAATTAGGAAGTATGAGTCATCCACCTTTGTTATACCTTTTTAATATTATTTTGACTCTTCTGGGTCCTTTGCATTTCTCTATGAATTTTAGGATCAAGTTGTCAATTTCTGAAAAAGAAGCAGCTGGATTTTTTATAGAGGTCCCATCGAATATGTAGATAAATTTTGGGAGTACTGCCATCCTAACAATATTGTCTCCCAATTCACGCACGTGGGATATCTTTCCTTTCATTTAGGTCTTCTTTAATTTTGTTCAATGCTATTTTGTAGCTCTCAGTGTACAATTATTACACTTGTTTTGTTAAATCTCCCCTAAAATATTTTATTTTTCTTGATGCTACTATAAATGTAATTGTTTTCTTAATTTTGTTTTTGGATTGCTCATTGGTGTTTACTCAAACAATTGATTTTGTGCGTGTGTGTGTGTATATTGAGCTTGTATCCTGAAATCTTGCTGAACATATTTAATCTCATCTTTTTTGTTTTGTGGCAACTCTGGAAATAAGATCCCCACCCTCAGTGTTTGTTGTTGTTGCTATTATTGCTGTTTGTTTAGTCACTGTCCTGAACTTGTTCTGGCAAGTCTGTTTCCTTTGTCCTGTGTGGCCACTGAGGTCTCTGCTCAGTCAGTTTAGTGGTCAGCTAATGATTGGACAGGGATTTCCTCAGATACCTCAAACCGAAGTCTGCCAGCCTTTGCCAAGGGGCTTTGTGTGCTTATTGGGGGATGCCTTCATCACTCTTGCAGTTTAGACCCTAGCTTTAGCCTCGACCAGAGGCAAGAGATTTGGTATTTCTCAGGTCTTTCCTGGGCATGAGTGCAGTCCTGCATGTGCATGTAGTCTTCTAGAGTCCCAAGCAAATGTCAGAGTTTTTCAAAGTCCCCTATGGACATCTCATTCTTTAGTTTTTCTTTTTTTTAGTCAGCCTCTTGTTTGCCCTCTTATTGCTGCCTCAGGCGGTCACATTGTAAACAATTGCTACTGATTGTTTCACCAAGGGACTCAGAAAAAGACTGTTTATAATGAGTGAATTCTGACTCAGGTCAGAATGAGGCTTTACAGGAAGTTTTCAGACAAGTCAAACAACGACAATTCTCTGGAAATGGAGCTTTTAGGGAGAATTCCAAGTGCATCTGCCCCCTCCAGTGGCTGCTAGAATATTGGTTTTTACAGCTACTGTGATTCTGAGGCTACTGTTTTTTCAAGGCTACAGAGGAGCTGGAGATGGGGATGGCTGGAGGCTGGGAATGGGGCAAGTTATAACACCACAAAGCAGTTGCTCTTTGCTGAGATTCAGCTGTTTTCTTGAATTGTTTCTCAGATTGTTGCAATTCTTTGGTTTATTTCCAGAGTTCTTAAAAAGTTGATCTTGATCATTTTTTCCAGTTTTCTCGTTTTGATGGAGGAGTGACTTTTCAAAGGTCTCTACTTGCCATTCCAGAAGGGCTTCTCCCATCTCACAAGAAATAATATGTAGTACTTTTGTTATTTTTTAGTTCTAAATATTTTCTAATTTCCTTTATGACTTCTATTTTGGCCCAGAAGCTATTTAAACTTGTTTCTAAATTTCCAAGCCTATGTAGTTATTTCTGGGGTTTTCTTATAATTGATTTTTAGCTAATATTTTGATATTTGTTGAAACATGATATACAGCCTCATATGTGGTCAAGTGTTTAAAAAATTCTGGGGGTGATTGAAAAGGGCATGTATCCTCAATTTATCGAGTACAGTATTCCTTTTATATCTATTAGATCAAACTTGTTAGTTGTGTTGTCCAATATATAGCCAAGTTCAGCAAACTCTTCTTTAAAGGTCAAGATAGTAAATATTTTAGACTTTGTGGGCCATGTGGTCTGTGTCACAACTACTCAACTCTGCCCGTGTAGCATAAAAGTACCCATAGGCAATACGTAATCAAATGAGCATGCTGTATTTTGTTGCAATAAAACTTATTTATTGACACTAAAATTTGAACATCGTTTAATTTTCTTGTGTCACAAAATATTATACTTCCTTTGAGTTTTTAAATTATGTAGAAATGTAAAAAGAATTATTACTTCACAGAATATACAAAAACAGACAGTAAGCCATATTTACCCCACAGGACAAAATTTGCCAAACCCTATTCTATATCCTTACAGATTTTTAAATCTACTATATCAATTTATTCAGCAGAATTATGTTTAAATTTCCTGAAAGGGTAGAATAGTTTATTTAGTGCTGTGCTCCTTATAATTTAATCTTTATTTTTAAAATAATTATATCTTTTTTATAGTTCTGTCAGATTTTCCTTTATATATTTTTAGGATATGATTTTAGATACTTACAAATTTAGAGCTGTTATATCTTTATGGTGAATTTAACTTTTTATCAGTGTATAATGAATGTTTATCCTAGGATTTAGGATTCTTTTTTGCCCTAATGTCTATTTTGCTTTTATTAGTATAGCTACACCAGCTATTGTTTAATACTTTTACAGTATAATTTTTTCTGCACTTTATATTACTTTCTGTGATTTATGTTTAAATGCTTCTCTTGTAGGCAATAAGAAGGTGGATATTTTAAAAATTCAGTTTGACAATTTTTGTCTTTTAACTGGAGACTTTAGTCTATTTATTGTATAACAGATATTTTCTAAAAATATCTTTATATTATCCTCATTCTTTTTTTTTTTTAAGATTGGCACCTGAGCTAACAACTGTTGCCAATCTTTTTTTTTCTGCTTTATCTCCTCAAACCCCCGTACGTAGTTGTATATCATTAGTTGCAGGTCTTTCTAGTTGTGGGATGTGGGACGCCACCTCAATGTGGTCTGACGAGCAGTGCCATGTCTGTGCCCAGGATCCGAACCCTGGGCCACCACAGCTGAGCATGTGAACTTAACCACTCGGCCATGGGGCCGGCCCCTTATCCTCATTCTTGAAATATGATTTTACTGGGTATAGAATTCTAGATTGACAGGTATTTTCTCTCAGTATATTGACAAAAATTCTCTATATTCTTCTTGCTTCCAAAGTTGCTATGGAAACTTGGTTGTCAGTCTAATTGTTGTTGCTGTAAAGATAATCTCACTGCTTTTAAAATATTTTCTTTTTTTATTAGAACTTAAATATGATTTAACTAGTTGTAGATTTATTTTTGTTTATCCACATGGGAATACACTGGGTTTCTTGAATCTGTAGATTACTGTCTTTCATTGATTCTGGAAAGTTCTCAATAATTATCTTTTCAAATATTGTTTCCAATCCATTTCTTTCTCTTCTTCATCTAGAATTCCAATTAAGCATATTTTAGAGATTTTTTTACCTGTCTTTGATTATTTCTATCACTTTGGCTCTCTGAGCTTCATTCTAAATAATTTCTGCAGATCTATCTTTCATTTCATTTTAATGCTCTGGAAATATAAATAGGTCCAAATTAAATCTTAGGGCAAAAGAAAGGCTTAGCTTGAGGTATCTGTCTTCTTTGAGTCCCTTCTTAGTTGAGTCTGTGTCTTAGGCCAAGATCCATGCCCTGATGCACATTTCATGGTGTGAATCTGAAGAATCTTCCTGGAGTTAATAATCCTTCACTATCTTTGCTTGTAATTTCTGGGTCTGAGTTTACCTCATTGTTGAGGCTTGATAACACTGGCAAATCTCATCTACAGATTACTCATTATTATTCATACAAAAGGAGTAAATCTATCCTGATAGGGGCATTGAGATATTATTCACAGAAGTCCATGAGAGTTTCTTCAGTTCTAACTTTCTGTCCCAAATGTATGGTTGTGAGAGGGGATAGAGAGGGAGTGTGTATCAGATGATTACCAATATAGTAATTAACTGTGAAAATCCTCTCTCCTGGCGAGAGGCCAAGGATATGCCTGCTTATTAAGGTTCTCCAGATTCAGAGCTTAAGAAGGATGTTTCTTAACTATGACTGACAAAAATGACAAAATCAGAGGAATGAAGAGTTAAAAATTTAGCAAAATGCTAGAGTCCAATAAGTCAAAAAAAGGAGTCTGAAAGTTTGACAAATACATGAGAGAAAAGGTAGGCTTTAAACACCAGGGTACAGAAGTCAAAATCTGGAATCTAGGGAGATATAAACAAGACTGAACAGTGTACAGAAATTGAGCAGAATAGGTATTGCACCATGAGAGTGAACTGTGTATACATGTGTTATGTTTAGGGGGAAGGGGGGGAATCTAGCCAAAGTTCAAGCACCAAGATTAAGATATTCGTAACCTGATATTTTCCCTCTTTAGAAATAATATAGTTAATGAATACTACTTAGAATTTCTATGCTGCAGTGTCTGAGGTAGCTTACGCTGTATCAAATTTAATGAATAATTTATATAATTGATATTATAGTTATACTGTTGTGTTTCATTTTACTTGAACTTCCACAGGAAAAGGTCACAAAAATCAGTCATCAGTGCCACATAAGAATGAAATCCATGAACCTCCCCCAGAGGTAGTTCAAATAGTAACACCTGTGGAGGTTCATGTAGGCACCTGGTTTACAACTACACCTGACGGAAATCGGATTGGCACCAAAGGATTAGAAAAAATAGCAGACTTGGCCCCATTCTTATCCTTTCAGGCCACAGATCCTGTCAATGGAACGGTATGGCAAACTATTGTATATTGCAGAATTTTCTAAATCATGAGAGTTTCAAAACAATGCATAGAAGAGTGCCTGGAAAATAATAAATTTTCTATAACTATTTGTTAAGTAGTGGATGGATGGATGGATGGATGGATGGGTGAATGGATGGATGGATCCATCTTCCCAAATATAAAAACATTGTGTTGTTTATTTGACCAGCATAGTGTATCATGAAATACTAACTTTTGAAATGAGAGGCAGATCATGAATTTTCTGTACCACTTTTAAGACCTGTAAGATTACTTGTGTCATATATCTCTTGATGATGAATGCGTTTGTCTTATCTGCTAGGAGTGAAAGGCTGTGCCTTATTCCTACTCCTTTGTGTGCACCTGAAGTGAGTGATAGAAATTTGTTCATGATCCTTGACTTTGAAGAAATTATGATATGTCTAAGGAGTTTCTCACATTAAATAAGTCAAGAATTCAACAACACAGAACAGCTATACAAAATAATTTATTTGCAGTCTAAAAATAAGCAACAAATGAGTGGTATAGAAAATAATGGTTTTGTTTATGATGTGAAATCAAAACTCCTGGGATGACCAATAGTACCTTCTATGCTCCAGGCTTTCTGTTAGGGGTTTGGCATACATGCTCTCATTCAGTCCTCACACCAATGAATGTTTTTACACAGATGAGGAAATTGGGCCTCAGCAAGTTAAGTAGTGTGGTCAAGAGTAAACATCCAGGAAGTGCTGGAGCCAGGATTAGAACCAGTTGTTGTTGACCGCAAACTGGGCTCTTTCCATTCCTCGGCTAGTCCTCTAACATCTCATGCAGAGCTTTGCAGCACCCTCTGAATCTAAACAAGATGAAGAATTTCCTAGGTGCCTTAACTCTGGTTTCTGGACTTCCTACCCTTGTTTATAACCACGTGCTGCTGCTCAAAAGCAAAATGTCTGCTTATTATTGAGATAAATTACATTATCTAACCAAAAGTGTTTCCTTTCTTCTTCAGTCTACTTCTGAAATAATTTCATAGTCTCTTACCTGGTTTGCTAATTATCTTTTTTGTGAGACTCAAGGTACATAACATGTCAGGAAAGCTTTTTGATCACTCCAAATAATTCACTTTAATTCAGCCCCTGATATAGATTATTTGGCTTAATATGCAAATTTGACTACTATTTCTTAGTTAATAACTCTCAGTTTCTCTTATTAATACCTATCACCATTATGGAAGCATGAACCAACACCCAAGAGCCTGAATTCAAGCATGGATTAAACATCAGACACTTGACAGAATAGTAATAACAATAATAATAGTATTTACTGAGCACTTGCTGTGTACCAGGCAGACCCCGTTCTCGTACTAACTTTCCACAGATTTCATCATTTAATTCTCACAACAAACTGTTGTTGTTTGCATTTTACAGATGAGGCAACTAAGCTACAGAGAGGTTAAATAATTCTCCCAAGATCACACAGCAAGTGGTAGACTCAGAATGTGACCCCAAGGTTGCATCCAGATCCCACGTGTTTAACCACTATGCAAATAAGGGCCAAAAAAACTGCAAGATTATATGAAACAAAATTGAAAATGGACATTTTTTTCACATCTGACATGAAGTATCACATTTTAGAGGACTGACCTCATGGTGAGGCAGACCTGGGTTTGAACCTGAGCCACACTTCTCACTAGATGTATGATTTTGGAGAATTTTCTAATCTGAGTTTCATTATTCATAAAACGGAGATAATCATTATCTGAAATGGCTGGGAAGATTAATACCGGCTCCAGCACTATCAGGTGTTCAGTAAATATTCTTTTTTTTTTTAAGATTTTATTTTTTTCCTTTTTCTCCCCAAAGCCCCCCAGTACGTAGTTGTATCTTCTTCGTTGTGGGTCCTTCTAGTTGTGGCATGTGGGATGCTGCCTCAGTGTGGTTTGATCAGCAGTGCCATGTCCGCGCCCAGGATTTGAACCAACGAAACACTGGGCCGCCTGCAGCGGAGCGTGCGAACTTAACCACTCGGCCACAAGGCCAGCCCCAGTAAATATTCTTGCTACTATGTTCTTACCACCACTGAGAATAATTATCATCCCACTCCATGGTAACCAGAAAATGTCAATGTTATGTGGTGCTATGAAATGTTTGAATAATTCTAAATGATAATGTGTAAATGTTGGGGCCGGCTCCGCTGCGGCGGCCCAGGGTTCGGACATGGCACCGCTCGTCAGGCCACGTTGAGGCAGCGTCCCACATCCCACAACTAGAAGGACGTGCAACTAAGATATACAACTGTGTACAGGTGGGGTTTGGGGAGATAAAGCAGAAAAAAAAAAAAGATTGGCAACAGTTGTTAGCCCAGGTGCCAATCTTACAAAATAATAATAATAATAATAATGTGTAAATATCTATACCAGACAAAGAGCTAGTATTAATCATTGTTAACTTGATGACCAAGTGTTAAGCACTTTACCAGCATCATCTCATTTAATCCACACACCATCCCTGAAGAAGATACTAGTGTTGGCTCCATTTTGCAGATGAGGAAACTAGAGCAAAGAGGTGTTAAGCAACTTGCCTAAGTCACCCAGCCATCGCGGAGCCAGGATTTGAACTCAGGCAGCTTAACTCCAGAGCTCACGCTCTCAACCAGGACCTGCTACAGCAGTATTTCTCATTATACACACCTGGCTAAGAGTGGCAATGATAAGAACCTAAAATAATGATCAACATGCATTTCTCTCTTCAATATAGTGATTTCTGCCTACCATAAAGAGAAAAGAAGGTAATTATCATCTGCTCCCAATAGCCCTAGACATTGAGTCAAAAAGTAGCTGGCAAACTCACTCTTACATCCACTCAGACTCTTCAGTGCAATATTGTCCTTTGCAGTTAGGACAGTACAAGTTAGAAAATACTCAGTAATTCAAATATGCATTATATAATTTGCAATACTATTGTTGCTGGCCAGACTCCAGAAGCAAACACTGAGATGGAATTTGGGGTGCAAGATATCTATTAGGGACCGTCTGTGAAAGGAAGGGAGGGAAGCATGAATTGGCAGAGGCAGAAGCTGAGCTGTGGAGCAGACCCGACAAAGCCTTGGTCAAACAGCAGGTGCTCAGTATCACCTGTCCCAATGTCCCACGTCTCGTAACAGGAACCAGATCGGTATACCCCACCTCATTTGGTCACTGGACGGAGCTGCCCTGAAATGATGTGAGTCAGGCAAAACATCCCACCACAGCTGAGGCAGACGCTGCAAGAGCTGAGAGCTGGAGGCTGTTTGCTGACTGTCCTCCTTACAGCTGGGGGCAAGTCCTTAAAGGGAGATCTGGGCTGTGCTTCTCCGTGTCTGCCACATCTACACACACACGCACAACTGGGGGTTCAGAGCTTCATTGCTAAACCATTTACCTACAGTCTTCAAGGGCCTGAAGCACTTGCCAGGACTGACGAGTTTTTTCTGATTCCTACTCTAGTCCACATACATAAAACCCTTCAGTACTTATTTGCCTCCCATGGGATAGAGGCTGGATTCCTTAGTAGTGCTTAAAGCCCTTCCCAGTTTGGTCCCTCACCTTCTGGCCTTGTGTCCCATCACTCTCCCCACTGCTTCCTGGGGTCCTTTGTGCCTGACATTCCTTTTACCCCTGCTGCTTCTCTGCGTCGACACACAAAATCCAAGCTCTGACACCGCCTCCTCAGAGGGGAAGCCAGACCACATCAGAAACCCTCACTGCAGTCAGTCCCTTGAATCGCTCCTTTAGCAACTTCTTTAATGACTGTCCTCCCTCTGGTCTGGAACTCTTAGAGGACAGGGATTGAAACTCTAGTCTTGTTCATCACTGTATCCCCGGCACCTATCATAGTTCGAAACACATAGCACCCCATAAATCTGCGTTAAGTTGGATTGCATTGGAATAGACCTGGAACATATGGGCCAACAAAGTGACCACGCTTGGTCTTCCTGTCTTGGATAATACAGCTATTTTCCTTCTCAAACTTTCTATCCATTTTCCACAGTGATACTCTCTGCCAGAACAGAAGGGATTACAGGTTAAAATTAACAATCAAATTAAGGGGACACAATAGGCTTTTATCTACGACTACATTTCCTTGGCTTTAGGGAGGGACACAAGACAGGAAATATAGCATGATCACTGCAGCATCCCCATCCAACTGGGAGGTCCAGCAACGACCCAGAGGCACAGCTTCTTTTCTCAAGTCCACACAGGGCATGTATGCAGCTGCAGACAGGAACGTGTGAATGCGTGGATCGACTAGACACAGAGAAGCCATAGCCACTGTTCCCCACCAATCTGCATGCTCTGTTCAGATGACATTAGGCCGAGACCTGCAAGCCAACTCACATCGCATGCAAGGCAGCCTCAGTGTGCTATCTTCTCTTAAACCTGTAGTTTTCAAGGACCTGGGATCATTTTCCCAGACAGACCTGGATCAGGCCAGTCCTGGTGTTAACATTTTGCTCACAAATAAATGACGATGGAAGGAGCATCAGTTTTGAAGTCAGACAGCCTTAGTCCAACACCAGCTCTGACACTTGCTGAGTGACCTTAAGCAAATTTCTGAACTTCTCTGAAGTCCAAAGTTCCTCTTCTATAAAATGAGGATATCATTGTCTGCCTCCCAGGATTGTTTTAAAGGTTAGATAGATCAAGTAGATGAGTAAAACTTTCACTTATAAATAAATAACAAGGATTTTGGTGGTATTCATCAGAGCATAAAAATAAACACACCTGACCAAATGGTCGTACTCTGCCTTTGTATGATCAGGTTATGACAACTCGAGAGGACAAGGTGATCATTGTTGAAAAGAAGGATGGTACTCGGATCGTGGATCATGCCGATGGTACCAGAATCACAACCTTTTATCAAGTTTATGAAGATCATATTATGCCTCCAGATGATCAAGAAATACGTAAGTTTTGTTTTTCAAATATGTGACTATTTTGTAAGTCTTTAGAATAAGATAAGTAGAAACGTTACTGATTTTTGAACACATAATAAGGACAAATAATTTTTTTAAGAACTCGATCAATCAAAGAAAACTCATGCAGTCCAAAGCTGGGCCTGTGAGACCCTTTTATTAGGATTTTTTTCCTCCACAGACATGGGAGTGATAACAGCTCTTGTTGGCTGATGGATGATAATAGTGCTTTTCCATTTTTACCACTAAAAAATACAGTCTGGATTGGTGATAACTAAAAGTCAATAATCATGACTCAACTGTCCTGGACATTAGCTCCTTAAGGAGTCTTATTTGCATAAATAGGTGACCTCAGATAGATCTTCTTTCAATTCCGAGCATGCCTCTCATTATCAGAAAGGTGGTGTGAGAGAAAAGCAAGCTGCAACTGCTTATTAACTAAAACCTGTTCAAAGGATCTAAAAGCCTACCACCCTTCCTAACCTAAATGTATACAAGACTTTTAAAGAAAAAACATTCCCTGACTACCTTTTCTTTAACTCCAGAGTGTATTTGTTCAGTGCATTAAAGGCTTCGTTGTCAAGTCAAGTGCAAATGAATTGCCAAGTGTGTGGAAAAAGAGGAAGCTTCATACCCTACTAGTTAGAGGGAAAATTAAAAGAGCCGCTGGGAGGACAATTTAACAATATCTTGTAAATTGAAAATGTCCGCTTCATATGATGCACTAACTACTTCTGGGTATATATAGAAACACACTTTTTACACCTTTACACATTTGCACAAGGAAGCAGGTGCAGAGGTGCTACTTGAAACACCAAGTATAATATTAAAATATTGGGAAATCATAAATGTCCATCAACAGCAGAATAGAAAAATAAAATGCGGTATATTCTTACAAAGGAATGCCGTACCTCAGGGATATTGTGGGTTCAGTTTCAGACCACCGCAATAAAAACAAATGTCGCAATAAAGTGAGTCACACAAAGTTTTTGGTTTCCCAGTGCATATAAAAGTTATGTTTATACGAAACTGTAGTCTATTAAGTGTGCAATAGTATTATGTCTAAAAAGGCAATGTACGTACCTTAATTAAAAATACTTTATTGCTAAAAACTGTTAACCGTCTTCTGAGCCTTTAGTAAGTCGTGATGGTTTTGCTGGTGGAGGGTCTTGTGAAAAACACATTATCTGTGAGGTGCAATAAAGCGAAGCACAATAAAATGAGGCATGCCTGTATAGCAGGTAAAAGGAATGAAGTACACACACATTTGTATATACACACACGCATATATATCAAGATGGCTAGAGGTCTCAAAACAATGTTAAGTGAAAAAAAAAGATACATAGAGTAATATATAACACGCAAATTTAAAGCACAGAAAATATTATACATTGTTTTTGATACACATATTTAAGTAAAAGTATAAAAGTGGATTATGAGAGAAGGGAATAAACTCAGACATAAGGAGAAAAGTAAACTTCGACCTTATCTGTAATTTTTCTCATATGCATATTAAAAATGTTGAAGCAAATATGGCAAAATATTAACAACTGTAAATTAGTGGGTATATGGGTAGTTAAATTATATTTTATGCTTTTCTGGATGTTTTCAATTTCCCTAAATAAAAAGAAATACTGAGAATGAAACAGCACACTAAATTAAGTAAGAAGAGTTATTCTGGAAGAATTACTCTGCACTGACAGAGTAGACCACACTCCAGCCCCATGGAGTGAGTTCTCAGCCCTCAGTCTCGACTTCTGGTCCAGGCAGCAAGGAGACAGGAGCAAAACCAGCAGGCAGGCATGTTTCTCAGTGTGTGCTTCATATTGGATCTGCTTACCTTGTATTTGCTTGCAGCCGAACATCCTCAAACTCTCACCAGGCAGGTGAAGTGCATGCGCATAGAAAGCTCACACTATGCCACTGTCATCACCAACTGCGAGGACAGTAGCTGCTGTGCCACTTTTGGAGATGGGACGTCTATTATTGCAAAGCCACAGGGAACATACCAGGTAGGTATAGGGGGAAAATGAGGAGTGCCAAAGATAATTGTCTGTTTGACTAAGAAAACCCACTCATCTGTGGCAGGGAACATTCCTGCCATGTGGACGGCTGTTGCTCTCTTCTCTCATCTGATCTTAGAACACCCTCAGTCAATCTCACTCATTTCTCAATCTCTTTTTACTTATCCACCTTCTTTTTACAATCCTTTCCAGAAAAACATTGTCATGCTTCTCTTAAAATGCTTTGGTATTTTCGGATCAAGATTATAAACCAGATGTATCTGTTGGGGATCCTCTCTGTGGTAGGTGGTAGGCACTATGGGAGTTAGAGCACTCAGGTGATCTGGCCTGTGCTTATCAGAGCAGCTTCACCTCCTGCCACCTCTACCCTTGTTCTCATTCTCCCGTCCTTCCCACCTCCATCCATCCCCAGTCTACCTAATGTCCTCACAGGATGGGGGGAGCATTTGGTCTATGTGGTCCTGGGAGGGCAGCTCACCCAGCTGAAGCAAAGCCTTGTCCTTGGAGGGTCGGGGAGGAACACTGTTAGCGACTCCTCTATCTCCCAGCATTTTCCTATTAAACAAAACCAGCTGGTGTCAGCCTGCAGTCTCTTTAGGCTTAGAAGGATTTGCCTTCACCTTTCCACTTGCTGGAGAAAAGGCACAAGTGCCAGGATGTCACATATAATGTCACAGGATACTGAGAGCTCAAAGCCAGCAGATGATGGACAAAGACCTAAGTGACAAACATTTGTTACTGTGAAAGCTGCTGAATCCAGTTCATCCCTCCCATCTCTCCAGATAATGTTATCCTATTGCCTCTTCATCCAGTGTAGATTGTTAGGGGGCAAGGAAGGTGCTGAGAGTGAGAGATGAATGTGAAATGTTGCAGTTGGAGAAGGGGGGCTATTTTTCTTATATGGCATTCAGAATGTCCATTTTTTAGGTAGATTGACAGCATCCATATTCCAGTACTATGTGTCCTACTAGATATCATGAGAATCTCCTAAGGTTCTGTGATGAGGCCAGCTTTTGCCTTATTTTTTTCATAGCCCCAAACCCTAATGGTTATGACTATGGGGGTAAATGAATTTTAGCATCAAAGACAATTACCACTGAAGGAAAGGCCTTAGACAGAAAAAAGATCCAACTTGGAGACATATAGTGTCTGCCACTATTGTGTAGCCACCTGTTCCTTCCAGGTTTGCCAGTCTCCTGAGACTCAGCCCAAGAAAGGATCAGAAGTTTGACTGTTCCTGGTTGAGAAACACACAGACCCTAGTTCCCAACTAAAAACCAACAACAACAAAACTTCAAATAAGTTTACCAACACCTATTTTATGGTTTTATAGTTTAATAAAACTGAAAGATGACATTCAAAAATACCTTCGGCCCATCCTCTATTGGTTGGTCTTGACACATACTGTCATCACTTTCTCCCTCATCAGCGTGAGGACATGGGCAGTATGATGAGTGAGGCCGGATTTTAGGCAACATACTAAAAAGAGAGGTAGATCTCAGTATTGGCCACTATTGTACCTTGGCAGCACTAGAAAGATTAACCAAAACATCAAAGAGGAGGTGGGTATAAGAACTGTTATCCTCTAAGATTATAATGTGACAGAAGTGGATGTGGAACCATCCACCCAGCTGGAGGGTTTCAGGAAGACAAGATGACAAATAATGGGTCTGTTATCTTCCATGAGGGACCTTCTTCTGTCCCTGGTTCTAGGAACTGAAACAGGTTTCCATAGACCAGAAGACCTACTGTCTTTCTGGGAATGGTGTGTGTGTACGTATGCACTGGAATAAGCTTCTGACTACTCTTCCATGCCAGTCTGATCCAGGCTAAGTGATTCCTTACAGATACAGAAATGTAATAAGCATTCATAAGAATACTGCTGAAAAGGACTTCAAGAGTCCTTGTCTGTATCAGCGGTACCATAAACAAACATCTTCTAGTGGAGTGGCTCATCCTCTACTCAGTATGTGAAATCTGCTCTTTGGGAGAGGCAAATTTTATAGTAAACTCTGAACAGCATACGTATGTAAAATCATGAGAATTCCATTTGCCAAGTGGCTATCAGGTAAGTCAAAGACAATCTCTAGCAAAAAATACAGGTCATTGCTGTATTTGCTATGTTGAGTTTCTGGACTTCCACATCGATGTTTTTCCAGGTTAACTTCCTAGAAGGAAGGGCACCTCCTGTTTATCAGGTTTTCTTTTTGGCATTTCTACATGGTTACTTCACGTGGCCTATGGTATGTGTCTTAATTCTGGAAGTTACAGGCCATCTTTTTCTGTCCAGAGCAGCTTTTAGTAGGTTACAGATTAAATCTGCCAGTTTGGATCCATTTTGATGAGGACCCACGGAGGCTGGGAAAGTTGCAAATTTAACCAGCCACGACTGCCTACTCTAAAATGTGCCTGAAACCATACAAAGGCCTCAGAATTAGCCAAGGTCCAATGGAGTTCTCTTGGCCTGGGGTATGGTAAAGAGTCAATCTGAGAGACTTTCCGACTGGTGGAGTAAAGACCTCCGAAAATCCACTTCTCCCTAAAAACAACTAGAAAACTGGAAAAAATTTCAAAATCAACTTCTTCAGAACTCTGGAAATTAGTGAAAGGATTACAATAATCTGAAGATCTTTTTATTTAAAGAAAAATTTTAAAAAGACTGAGTCTTAGGAAAAACAGCAAGATTCATGGTGATTTCACTTGACATATTCTCGTCCCTTCCCCCAGCTCCTTGGTAGCCTTGAAAATGAACACGCTCACATCCGTGATAGCAATGAAAACCAGAACACCAGCAGCCATTGAGAGAGAAAGAATAGATTTAGAGCTCCCCAAAACTCCCATCACAATATATTGTCATTGTTTGACCAGAAGAAACCCCCATTCATAGGGCTTGTCTTCCTTTGATCTGAATCTGACCTTACTCACTACAAACAGCCTTTTCCCCAAACAGAGGTGCATATTTAATATTACAGCTGCCTGAGGTTGCAATAACAAAGAACAGGCTGAACAAAAAATCTAAAAGGAAAGGTTGGGGAATGAGAAGTCCATAGGGGACTTTGAAAAGCTCTGACATAGAGCCTGGAATCTAGAAAGCCACATTCATATGCTGGGCTGTGTGCAGGCCCAGAAGATAACTCAGAAAGCCCTAATCTCTCACTCTTGCTGATGAAGGGGCTCTGCACAAGCAGAGAGAGAAGGCTAAGGTTATCACCTTATAAACTTCCTGCTGGAGCTTTAAAAAAATACCCCAACATGCAAAAAGAGCCCTCTGTGCAGAGGCTGAAAGACCTGTTAGTTTAAAGTGTTTAAGGAAATCTCTGGCCCATTATAAGCAGGCCACTAAGCTAACCAGACATGTCAGTGCCCACACATGACAATAAATATAAACTTTAAAGAATTAGTTAAGGAAAATCACTAAACAAACAAACAGCAACAACAATAACAAGCCCTGGGACAGGGATCTAATTTACAGAGTTGTACTTTATACTACTTAAAATCTCCAGTTTTCAACAAAAAATTATGAGACATCAAAAAAAAAAAAAGGAAATTATGTCCCATAAAGAGGGACATGAAGGGAGGAAGTCACCAAAAGAAACCGTCCCTCAGGAAACCCAGATTTTGCACTTAGTAGACAAAGAATTTAAGTCAGCTATTATAATATGTTGAAAAAACCTAAGGGAAATCCTGTGTACAGACCTAAAGCAGAGTGTGAGAATGATGCTTCACCAGGTATGGAATATCAATACATACAAATTGTAACCAAAAAAAAAGAACCAAATAGAAATTCTGGAGCTGGAATGCACAATAACTGTAATAGAAAATTCACTAGAAAGGCTCAATATCAAATTTTAGCCAGCAAAGGAAAGAATCAGATAACTTGAAAATAGGTCAATTGCAAATAACCATTCTGAGCAAGAGAAAGAAAAATGAATGAGGGGAAATGAACAGAGCCTCAAAGACCCCTGGGGTACCATCAGGCATACTAACATATGCCTAATGAAAGTCTGAGAAGGAAAAGAAGGAAGGGCAGAAAGAATATTTGAAGAAATAGTGCCTTAATATTTTCCAAATTTGATTAAAACAATCTAAACATGCAAGAATCTCAACAAATTTCCAGTAGAATAAAGTCAAAGAGATCCACACCTAGACACATTATAATCAAAATGGCTAGGGCCAAAGACGAAGAAAGAGTCTTGAAAGCAGCAAGAGAAAAGAGACTCATTACATATGAGGAATCTCCAATAAGATTAACAGCTGATTTCTCATCAGAAGCTACTGCATCCAGAAGACAGTGAGATGACATATTCAAAGTGCTTTTAAGAGAGACCATCAACCAAGAACCCCTTATTCAGCAAAATTATTCTTCTAAAATGAAGAAGAAATTAAGGTATTCCCAGATAGACAAAAACTGAGAGAATTCATTTCTTTTATACATGCCCTACAAGAAATACTAAAAAGACTGCTTCAGGCTGAAATGAAAGGACATTACACAGTAACTCAAATAGACTCAGAGACATAAAGAGCATTACTAAAAGTAACTGCATGGGTAAATGTAAAAGATATATGTGTATTTTTTGTTTGTGGCTCTTTTTTTAATTTAAAATACAACTACACAAAGCAACAATTATAAAAGTGTATTTATGTACTTATAATGTCTAAAGATATTATTTTTTTAAAAAAGATTTTATTTTTTTCCTTTTTCTCCCCAAAGCCTCCTGGTCCATAGTTGTATATTCTTCATTGTGGGTCCCTCCAGCTGTGGCACGTGGGACGCTGCCTCAGTGTGGCTTGATGAGCAGTGCCCTGTCCGTGCCCAGGATTCGAACCAATGAAACACTGGGCCACCTGCAGTGGAGCGTGCGAACTTAACCACTCGGCCATGGGGCCAGCCCCTAAAGATGCAATTTTTTGACAATAGTAACACAAGGAGGGGGAAGGACTAGAGCTATATAGGATCAAAGATTTTATATAATTTTTTTTTAAAGACTGGCATCTAAGCTAACATCTGTTGCCAATCTTCTCTTATTTTTTTTTCTTCTTCTTCTCCTGAAAGCCCACCAGTACATAGATGTATATTCTAGTTGTAGGTCCTTCTGGTTGTACTATGTGGGATGCCACCTCAGTGTGGCTTGATAAGTGATGCATGTCCACACCCAGGATCCAAACTGGCAAAACCCCAGGTCACCAAAGCAGAGCACACAAACCCGAACACTTGGCCATGAGGCCAGCCCCATAATCTTACATAATATTGAAGTTAAGTTAGTATTAATCTAATCTAGATAGTTATAAATGAAGATATTATTTGTAATTCTAAAGAAACACTAAGAAAGCTACTCAAAAATACATAGTAAAAGAAACAACAGGGAATTAAAATGGCACACTAGAAAATTTCTATTTAAAACAAAAGAAGGCAATAACAAATGGAGGAGAAAAGAGACATAAGACATCTAGAAAACAAATAGAAAATTAGAAGGTGTAAATCTGACCTTATCAGTAATTACCTTAAATATAAATGGATTAAACAATCTAATCCAAAGGAAGATATTGGAAGAATGAATTAAAAAGGATAATCCAGGGGACTGGCCCAGTGGCATAGTGGTTAAGTTCGCACACTCTGCTTTGGTGGCCCAGGGTTTCCAGGTTCAGATCCCAGGCATGAACCTACACACTGCTCATCAAGCCGTGCTGTGGTGATGTCCACATACAAAATAGAGGAAGAATGGCACAGATGTTAGGCCAGCAACAATCTTCCTCAAGCAAAAAGAGGAAGATTGGCAACAGATGTTAGCTCAGGGATGATCTTCCACACCAAAAAAAACACGCATGATCCAACTGTATGTTGTTGACAAGAGATGCACTCTACAGCCAAAGACAGACTTAGGTTGAAAGGAAAAGGGTGAAAAAAGATATCCCAGTAATAAGTAACTGAAAGGAAACTAGAGTGGCTATACTAATATCAGACAATATAGACTTTACAACAAACTGTTACCAGAGACAAAGAGGATATGTTATAATAATAAAAAGATTACTCTATCAAGAAGACGTAACAATCATAAACACGTTATGCACCTAACAACAGAGCCCCCAAACACGTGAGTATTTCCAGAGTTGTGCATTATACAATTTAAAATGTCCAGTTTTAAATAGTAAACACAAAAGGAGAAATAGATAATTCAACAATAATATTTAGAGGCTTTAGTACCTCACTTTCAGTAATGAATAGAACAATAGAAAATATGAACAAGAAAATAAAAGACAAACAGCAGAATAAACCAACTAGACCTACTAGACATCAATAGAACACTCCACTCAACAACAGAGTACATTATTCTCAAGTATGCATGGAACATTCTCCAGGAAAGACATGTGTTACACTACAAAACAGGTCTCAGTAGATGTAAAAGGATCAAAATCATACAAAATATGTTCTCCCACCACAATGGAATGAAATTAGACATCAATAACAAAAGGAAGTTTGGGAAATTGACAAATATGTGAAAATCAATACAAAGAAGAAATCACAAGGAAATTAGAAAATACTTTGAGATGACTGAAAATAAAACCTTAATATGCCAAAACTTATGGGATACAGCAAAAGCAATAAATAGAGAGAAATTTATATCTTCAAATGCCTATATTAAAAAAAGAAGATCTCAAATCAATAACAACTTTCTACCCTAAGAAACTAGAATAAAGAAGGAAAACTAAACCCAAAGCAAGCATATGGAAGTAAATAGTTAAGATTAGAGCAGAAATAAATCAAACAAAGAATATAAAACAATCAACAAAATCAACAAAACCAGAAGTTGGTTCTTTGAAAAGATCAACAAAATTAACAAAACTTTAGCTCGACTTATCAAGAGGAGAGATAGAGAGAGAGAGAGAGAAGGAGAGAGAGAAAGAGGAGACTGAAATTACTAACATTACAAATGAAAGAGAAGACACTACTACCAAACTTACAGAAAGAAAAAGGATTATAAAGGAATACTATGAACAATTATATATCAACAAATTAGATAACATAGATGAAATCGATGAATTTCTGGAAAGGCACAAACTACTAAACCTGACTTAAGAAGAAATAGAAAATAAGAATAGACCTATAACAAGTAAAGAAATTCAATTAGTAATTTTAAAACTTAGCATACAGCCAAGCCCAGGCCCAGATGGCTTGACTGGGGAATTCTATCAAACATTTATGAAAGAATTAACATTGAACAATCCTTCACATACTCTTCCAAAATATAGAAGAGGAGGGAACATTTCCCAACTATTTCTGTCAGACCAGTATTACCCTGATACCACAACCAGACAAAGTCATCACAATAAAAGAAAACTCCAGACCAATATCTCTTATGAAGACGAATGCATCTCCACAGGAAAGCTCTAGCCAACTGCATTCAGCAACATATAAAAAAGATTATACACCATCACCAAGTGGGATTTATCCCAGGAATAAAAGGTTGGTTCAAGATGCAAAAATCAATCAGTATAATCTACCATATTAATAGAGTAAAGGACAAAAACCACATGATTACCTAAATAGACTCAGAAAAAGCATTTGAAAAAATTTAACACCCTTTCACGATTAAAAAAAAAACCCTCGATACAGTAGGAATAGAAAGAAACTTTGAAGTTCAACCTGATAAAGGGCGTCTACAAAATACCCAAGCTAACAAACAGCATCCTTACTGGTCAAAGACTGAAAGCTTTCCCCCTAAGATCAGGAATAGGACAAAGATGTTTGCTTTCACCATTTCAACTAGACCTTGTACTGAAAGCTCTAGCCGGGGCTATTAGACAATAAAAGTAAATAAAATACAAGCAGATTGGAAAAGAAGAATTAAAACTCTTTTCATAGATGATATAATCTTGTATTTAGAAAATTCTAAGGAATACAGCTTACCAGAAATGTACAATGTGCACATACGCTAATAAAAATGTTCAGCAAGGTTGCAAGATATAAGACCAATATAAAAAAAATCAATTGTATTTCTATACGTTAACAATGAACAATTCAAAACTGAAATGAAGAAAATAATTCCATTTAAAATAGCATGAAAGGGGCCGGCGTGGTGGCGCAGTGGTTAAGTGCACATGTTCCGCTTTGGTGGCCCGGGGTTCACCATTTTGGATCCCGGGTGCAGACATGGCACCGCTTGGCATGCCATGCTGTGGTAGGTGTCCCACATATGAAGTGGAGGAGGATGGGCACGGATGTTAGCTCAGGGCCAGTCTTCCTCAGCAAAAAAAGAGGAGGATTGGCAGCAGTTAGCTCAGGGCTAATCTTCCTCAAAAAAGAAATGAATGAATTAATTAATTAATTAAATAAAATAGCATGAAAAAGAATAAAATACTTAAGAATAAATTTAATGAAAGAAGTACAAGAGTTGTACACTGAAAACTGCAAAACATCACTGAAAGAAATTAAAGAAGACCCAATAAATAAAAAGATATCATATGTTAAGTTTATGGAAAACATAATATTGTTAAGACGGCAGTACTCTCTACATTTCCTATCAACATCCCAGCTGCCTTTTTTGCCAAAATTGATAAGGTGATACTAAAATTCTTTTGTAAATTCAAGGCACCCAGAAGAGTCAAGATAATCTTGAAAAAGAAGAACAAAGTTGAGTGACTCGCACTTCCTAATTTCAAAACTTAGTACAAAGCTACAGTAAACAAGACAGTGTGGTACTAGAATAAGGATAAATGTATACATTAATGGAGTCGAATTTAGAATTTGTTTATCATCAACTTATGGTCAATAAATTTCTTACAAACATGCCAAGACAGTTCAATGGGGAAACGAATAGTCTGTCAACAAATGGTGAATAAAGTTGGACCCCAACCTCACAACATACACAGCAATGAACTCAAAAGCAGCAAGGATTTAATTGTAAAAGTTCAAACCATAAAACTCCTAGAAGAAAACATAGGTGCAAATCTTCCTGTCCATGGATTTGGCAATGGTTTCTTAGATATGATGCCAAAAAGATGTGACACAAGCTTTGTCAAAATAAAAAAGGTTTGTGCTTAAAAAGACATCACCAATAAAGTGAAATGACAACCTACAGAATGGAAGACATTATTTATAAATTGTATATCTGATAATAGTGTAGCATCGAGAATATATAAAAAACTTACACAACTCAACAATAAAGACTAATGACCTAATTTTTTAAATGGGCAAAGGATTTGAAAAGATGTTACTCCAAAGAAGATATGCACATGGCAAATAAGCATATGAAAATATGCTCAACATCACTAGTCATTAGGGAGATGCAAATCAAACTACAATGAGATACCACTTCCCACCCACTAAAAAGACTGGAATAAAAAAAGCTAGACAATAAGAAGTTTTAGTTAGGATATGGAGACACTGAAGCCTCATGCCTTGCTGATGGGAATGTATAATGGGGCAGTCACTTTGGAAAACAGTTTGGCAGTTCCTCAACAGGTTAAAAATAGGGTTATCATATGACCCAGCAATTCCACTTCTAGGTAGATAGGCAAGGGAAATTAAAACATACATCCACACGAAAACTTGTGCACAAATGTTGACAGCAGCATTTTTAATAATAGCAAGATTGTGAAAACAACCCAAACGTCCATCAACTCATGAATAAACAAAATTTGATATATCCATACAATAGAATATTATTCATCCATAAAAAAGAATGAAGTATTGATACATGCTACAACATGGATGAATCTTGAAAACATTATACTAAGTGAAAGAATCCAGACATAAGAGGCCACATATTGCGTGCTTCCATTTATAGGAAATGTTCAGAATAGTCAAATCTGTAGACACAGCAGATCAGTGACTGCTAACGGCTAGGAGTAGCAGTGATGCACATTGACTGCCAATAACATCAGGGTTTCTTTTTGGGATGATGAAAATGTTCTGGAATTAGTGATACTATTTGCACAAATTTTGGAGTATACCAAAATCCCTGAATATACACTTTAATGAGTGAATTTATGGCATGTGAATTGTATCTCAAAACAGAGTCTATCTGAACCAGAAGTCATTACACAAAATCTTACCTAAGGACTGTGTCAGCCACCAGAGAAATGAGGACAAATAAAAGCATCTGTCCCATAGCTTTGGACCTCTTGAGGATGCTTCTTGCCCAAGAACATAAAGGATTCCAAACATTTTGAATAGAGCCAAGTGTGTTTGCTTCAGTTAAGATATATTTTTATCATTTTATATCAAATATCCAAAATAAGAAGGCACAAGGCAATTACTTGGAAGAGATATTGAAATGAGTAGATAAAATATGAGGACACAGGAGAAATTATGTCCTCTCTTGGGTCATGTTTTCTCCCTGGAAAAACAGCTTGTGGCTGAGATCTATGGATAATTTTTCTCCTAAAATGATTTTCCAAATCTCTCAAATTGAACAAGAAATTTTTAATAATTCCTCTCTTTCTGTTACCCTTTCAGGTGTTACCTTCAAACAAAGGCTGTCTTCATATTGATAGAGACTGTTCAGCTGTATATTACCATGAATCCAGCAGTGATATATACCATCCTTTCCAAAAACGTGAGCAGCTGAGAGCTAGCAGGTACATCATGAAGCACACGTCAGAGGTTCTCTGTGAAGTCCTGGATCCTGAGGGAAACACCTTTCAGGTAAAGTACATCATTAGTATAGAGAGAGGCTGTGGCTTTGCTTTTGAGATAGTTCACACTAGAGGATCTTCCATGTAGCTTATCTTAGCTGCCTTGGGATTAGTTATCCACTTACTGTGAATATTTTGGGCAAGCAGTAATGAGTGTCAATGTCTTTGATTCTTAAGTGTACTTCCATGGGGGATAGCAAGCCCAACACTTGGGATGGTAGAAATGTTAAAACCAAATAAATAATTAGAACAAAAGGCAAAAAAACATTACTAAACATCGAAAAAGTAATGCCAATGAAAAGGAGTGATATAAGAATGGTCTGTATCCAGGTTAAAATGAAAACAAATACATGGGGCAGCAGGCAAGTCTGTTTGACTAGGCAGAGAATCTATGGTGAGAAGTATCATTTAGAGAGGGTTCCAGTAGGGTTGAAGATGGGGAGACCAGAAGCCTGGAGACATGCTTAGCGATTCGATTGATGGTAGAGCTCTATCTTCTGTTTCTCTGTCCTTCAACACAACTATCCTCTTACCTCTAGGCCAGGCTTTGGCAAACCATGGCCACTTGTTTATATTGGCTATGAGCTAAAAATGACTTTTACATTTTTAAATGGTTGGAAAAAATCAAAAGTAGAAGAATATGCCATGACATAAAAATTATAGGAAATTCAAATTTCAGTGTTGTTGTATAGTTATATTGGAACACAGTCATTGTCATTTGTTTACATATTGTCTGTGGCTGCTTTTGCATATAATGACAGAGTTAAGTAGTTGCAACAAGAGACTGTATGACCTACAAACCCTAAAATATTTACTATCTGGCTCTTGACAAAAAAGGTTTGCCAACCTCTGCTCTAGGTACTTATCCTTTTTTTTTACTCCTTACCCAACAGTGGAATTTCGTGTATCGGCTAGCTGGTAGTGAAGTTATTTGTCAGATTTAGAACCATCCTTTGTATGGAATACCTGGCTTTCTTTGAGTATGCAGACAAGCCCTGATCCAGCTTATTTTTTCTGTGTTAGGTAAATGAGACTCTTTATAGCCTGAGTTCAGGCTGCTAATAAATTTCAATTTACAGTGAATTGAAATAGAAACGTAAAGCCCCAAACCCTCTAGATTGAAACACGTGGGTCATCCAGGCCAAGCATTCTTCTAGGCATTGATGGTCTTTTGGGGCATCCCCTTCACTGGTCTTTCAACCCAAACCATAATTCTTCCTGGAGAGACTCATGCCTTATCTAGACAGTAGTAATGGCTAAAACATTTCTTCTCACATTAATTCTAAATCTGTTTCCCTAGATAGTCTATTCGTGGAATTGCAAAATATAACCTCTTCCATACTGTATCATTCTTTTAATATTTCAAGACAAATATCACATGAGTATCCTTTCCTTCGTATTTAAATTCCCACTTCCTTGAACTAATCTTCAGAAGAGAAAGTTTTGAGTCCCCTGCCATCCCAGTCACCTTCCTCTGAATATATTCCGTTTGCCTTCCACTCTGTCTTCGTAGTCTAGGTGTGGTTTGTGAGTGGAGATGTGCTGCTAGATTTTCACTGTGATTAATGCAATCTATACCTAGTGAACAGTACTTTACAAATAAATATCCCAGATTTTCTGAATATACTAAAAGATCACCTGCTTTCTCAAATGGGATCAGCAGAAATGTGAGCTTTATGGCATCTTTTGTCTTTTAGTTGCTTATGTACTTTGTCCCTTAGGTCATGGCTGATGGTAGCACATCAACTCTGCTACCTGAAAACAATTTGGAAGATGATTTAAACTCAAAACCTGAAGGCTATGATAGTTTATCATCTACTCACCTTCATAAAAATCACCTACAAATATATGGTGAACATGTCCCCAGGTAAAATGATAAAAATAATACCATGACTTTTTATTTTTAATTCCAAGTTCAAAGAGCTTTTAACTCAATGCTTCAAGTGATTAGATTTTTATTTCTTCGAATAGGTTTTTTGTTATCTATGCCGATGGATCAGGAGTAGAGCTTCTTCGAGATGATGACATAGAAGAATACTTATCCTTGGCATATGGAGAATCAACCACTGTAGTTCTTCAAGAGCCAGTACAAGAACAGCCAGGTAGAGAGCCCAGCCTGTCTGACACTCACTGTGTCCCTTCACCAACTCTCATCCTCCTATGCAATTCACCCCGGGGCCATCACCGCTCTTCCCCATTTGCTCACTTTTCAGCTCTACTTTCCACCCGGCCTGTCAACCTACCTATACAGTTACTTACGTTCATACCAAACTTGATTTGAGCATCAACATATGTAAATTGTACGTAAGCTCCTCTTCTACCTATGAGTAGATTTGTATCTGTGTTTAGGTATGTTAGGTTTGTACCTAGGTTCCTATTTATGTGTTCGTTTCATCTTGGCAAGAAAAAACAAAGAAAAGTGAGATATCTCTTGTAAATTTATTTTTTGTCACTTTGAAGGTGTTGCCTTGATGAATTTAATGTAATAAGAAAAGAAAGTACATGTGATGTGTGAATTAGAAAGCCCACCTGAAATAGAGTTTAAGTTCTATGCCATATTCATTGGGCATTTATGTTATTTTCATCAATGTCAAAGAAATCAGTGTCTGACCACAAGTTAGAGGCATATATTGTGTTGTCAGAACCACCAGTATATGAATTATGTGTATTTAAACATAAATATAAATTTGCATGTTGTCTGTGTACCAAACCACTGTGTTGTGTCTAGGTTCACATATGTGTTTCTTTTTTATCTTTTCTCTGGTTGGTGGGGTATATTTTGTGCTCATTTATGAATATGCCCACATCTCTGTGCACTTACATCTTTTAGTGTATCAATGCACATGTGTACGATATAGTAAACCTTGCTCTTTATCTGTAAATATGGAGAGGGAGGCACTCTGACTGGTTGTGCAGTACCTGTATGGAACTATAGGAGAATAAGAATTCATCTCAAATTGCTTTGTTAGTTACTCATTTAACTAGCATCTACCTGATAACCCACCATGTACCAAATACTGACTGGATATTAGGAATACAATGGTGAGCTAAGACAACATGGACCCTGCTTTCACAGAGCTTAGAGTTTAACAAGAGATAGGTATTAATTATATAGTCACACCGTTTATGATTATAAATCAAGATAAGGTCTGTGAAGGAAAGGAATACAGTTCTATGAGACCATCTAGCAGAGGAACCTGATGTAGTCTAGAAGGCTTCCCTGAAGATGATGGAGCCAAGAGCTGGTGGATAAGTAGGAGTTAGTTAAAATAGGATAGAGAGCTCTCTTGGAAAGGAGAACACAAAGCAGGAAGCATGAAGCATAAAGCATTGTAAATGGGGAAAAAGGTCAAAGTAGCCCAAGCACAGAAGGGAGAAAGGCGCAAATTCAGGCAGGGGCGAGAAAACTTTAAGTCCTTGGTTCTATCCTGTGAGCAACGAGAAGTCAAAGAAGCTTAAGTCATGGACGAACCCTGATGGCTGGGGGAGGTTCATTCACAGAGCAGATGTGGGTAAAACAGCTAGTTGTTGCTGTAGTCCAGAAGAGGATCTCTCCAAGGCAGATGACCTAAGGGAGGTCAGTGGAGAGGGAAGAAGGGGATGAACTCAAGAAATGTTTACTGTTGGGACTGACAGGACTTGGATGTGGTTGTTGAAGGACAGTGAGTTGTAATAATTCCAGGTGGTATAAATCCAGTCTCTAGGTGTTACAGTGACTAAAAACCCAACTTTTCTTGTTGGATTGTAAGGTCCTTAAGCATAATCACTGTGTCTTGCTTATCAAAAAGTGTTTGTTGAATTTATTAAATACTTACTGAATTTCTCAGAATGTTTTTGATGGAGAAATGACCCTCTGATAACTCTCTGAACCAGGCGCCCTGAGCATCACTGTTCTTCGCCCTTTTCATGAAGCATCGCCATGGCTAATGAAGAAAGAATTAGACACAATTGTTCCTCCTAATCTCCAGTCAAGGTCATGGGAGAAATTTCCCTCAGTTGAGGTATAAATTTTTCTGCTGAAAAGTCACTATATTTGTCAGTCCATCAATCAATGGACCGGAGTCTCAGGTCTTCTCTCATATATTCATATGTTTTCATTCATATGTAAATTATTAATGGGCTCAAGGAGTTTTACATTTGAAGATTTTAACATTTGTAGAGTTTAGAGAAATATACCTGACTAGCTAATCTCAGTTTTGTTTCTTTTATCCTATGTTGCGGGCTTGAACATCTTCCTATAATATGAAAACACCCACTCTGAGTAGCCCGTGTTACACCCCTCCTGCCTTGGAGTTACTGATATTATACAATACAGAAATCTTCCTTTCTCTCATTTCTTATTTGTTACCTTTAACATACAATTTTAGGTCTTTCACTCTCCTTTTTTTCTTAATTCATTAATGCACAAACTGAGTATATAAGAATAATTTGAAGGAGTATAGACAGAGATTAGCAACTACAATGCTAAAACGATTAGAGAACCCCCACCTAAAGTTTTTTTAAAGAATAAAAGAAAATATTTTGAGCAAGAATTGTGAAGTCTCACATTTTGCAAGATTTGCCGTTTCATTTTGCAAGCAACGTATGTAATATGTCCACCATATTGTCAGATGTTAACTTGTTAAATCAGTGAAGACATTGATAATACGATCAGAGAGAGATAGTAGTGTTGGGAGGAGGATAATGTTTTTGACTTATGATGATCTTTGCTTCCTTACAATCTTGTAATAGTAGGGGCACAGATAATGAACACTTAAGATAACAAAGACCTCCTAGCCCTATCTTTTAATTTGGTGACTATATTCACCATTGTGAACGAAGATTATCTGAATTCTAGTCCTGACTCTACCAATTATTAATGTGGAATTTGGGACTAGTCACACTGGACCTTTACTTCCTTATCTGAAAAATGAAAAGACCACACCAAATGGCTCACTAAGGCTACATTCAAGTTGAAAGTACTGTGTTATGACAGATAATATGCCACATCTGAGATTAATGAAGGAAGTTCATTCTCTTCCTCTGAAACTCCTATGCTATGACCTCCTGTGCCCAGTAGAAGTGCCTCAACCTAGGCAAGCCCCTGAGTGGTTATCACTGACCAGGCACTGGACACTGAGTAGCAATTTAAAATGAAGCACATCAGACACGCTTCAGGACATAAGGCATCAAAGCATACCACTCGTGAAAGTCAATTACAAGGGTAGCATAGAGACGTGCATCTACTCTAAGGCCGACATTTCTGCCGAGGAGATCCTGGGAAGATCTGGAGGCCTGCCTAATCTAGAGTGACGTCAAGACCACCCAGATCTATGGGATGATTTCTATCCCAAAGAATCTATCTAGGTCAAAATGCACATGGAATCAGAAAGTTAAAAACTGCTTAATTCCAAGTGTCTTAGGTTGCCTGTGGGCATTAAGGAATAGTCACATGCATTTGGCATAAACTAGGCTGCTGCTGCATTACCGTGGCACAGCATTGCTTAGCCCTCCCCCAAATGCTATCCAGTGGGACATCATGCAACAAGGCTTTAAAATATACAGATTCTTGGTGACAGGTATAAAGGGGAAAGCTTGCCCAGTTCTGTTACCAATTTTTCTTTCATTTGCAAAACTTTTTGAGAGCAGGGGTCATGTTTTTCACTGTTGTATTCCCTAACAAGTGGTTCCTGGCATAGTGTCTACATAATAAGTACTCAGCAAAAAAAATAAATAAATAAATAAATAAAATTCTAACATTAAAACATTTGATTTCTTCAGTGGTTGGTTTGCTTTGTTTTTTAACAGAAAAAAACTCCAGGACCTCCCTTTGGCACTCATATTTGGAAGGGCCTTAACATTGAGTGCAAACAGCTAGTGAGTGCCCCAGCTCCTATACTCAAAAGCCCCAATGTACTACAGATACGCCAGTTCATCCAGCATGAGGTCATAAACGATGAGGTGAAACTGAAGCTGCAGATTTCCCTTAAGGTAATGGAATCCAGGTAATCTGACCCAAAAGAATCAGGAACAATCGTTCCTCTTGGTTTGCTGAGGAACCTGAAATTATGTTATTTTACCAATATTTATCTAATGTAATACACAAATGTCAATCTTCCAGAGGGTAGGAGATTGAGAGGTAAAAAATGCTTAATGGTTCCCACAGATACAGGAAGTATTGAGGCCCCAAAGACATTGAGAAGATAAGTAACTTTTATATGTGATTGCTTTTTAGAGTCCTCTTTCTTTATATTATATGGAAAACTGGTCTAGTGACCTCTGGAACAAGTTAGAACTGCATATTAATCTGATACTTGTCCCCTGGAGGAACAGGATTATTGGTTTTTGGAAATAGTCTAAGAAGTTGTAAATATACAGTTAACTGTATAAGCATATCTATAACATCTCACTGTCTAGTTTGTTAACTATCTCAGAAGAGGGATCATATGTGTTTTGTTTATGGTTATACACCCAGCACCTGGCATAGAGCAGGGGACCATTGTTTATGGAAATGGATCAAATATTTACGGAAACAGTAAAGTATATTTCTCTTGGAAGCAAAGTCATAGATTAAGCAACTTACCTTCATAGATAGAATCATAAAGACTATCCCTGGAAGGGACTCAAGAAATCATCTAACCCAACTCTGTCCATTTTATTGATGCAAATACTGGAGCATGGAGTTAGAAGCTGGGCATCTCTGAGGTCCTCTTACAGTTCTAATATCCTGTGGCCCTTAAACTTTGCTTTTGGACTTTTCAGGTCTTTGCTTATTAACATTTTAAGGAAATGGCTTTCCAGATTGCTTGACCAGTAACTGGTTGTTAAGCACTGTGAACTTATATGTTCTTCATCTTTTTGTAATATTTCAAGTTGATGTTGACTATTTTGGTGTCTTTCTCTACTTCATTTCTGGGTTTTATTGATTCATTTTGTTCTGCTGATTTAGGACTATATAAACCATATTTTAAAGAAAGAAGATGAGCTACAGGAAATGACAGTTAAAGATTCCAGAACTGAGGAGGAGAGAGGCAATGCTGCAGATCTCCTCAAGCTTGTTATGGTGAGAAAGAAATGTTTTATACACCAACATTTTTACTATTCCTTCGATACTAGATGCTTCAAGACAAAATATTATAAGTAATGGTGGTTTCTGCTGCTTCTATGTAGCATTCACTTCCTCCTTATAATTTCTTATTTCTGTGGAAATCTGATTCCTTATATATTGAATTTTCCAAATGTGTTTTAGGCTCTTCCCTGAATCAAGAGTAATCCCAAAGCCTCTTAAATAAAAGTTTTTATTATCTTCAGAGAAATTAACATTCATTGAAATGTTGAATGAATTAATGAATGGAATAGGAAGGAGGAGGAAAAAGGAATTTCTATAATTTCAAATGATTTCCATTTTTAGAAATTTGCTAAGTGAAGGGAATGACTAAAAAAAAACAAATAAATTTTGTAGAGGCAATAAAAAACTAATTCATCTTATAGTAATATCCCTAAAAGATCAATTTGAGAATGTAAAGAATGCTTCTAAACAAAGTCAATTTTGTGTGTAATATAATCATCATCATTAAGGAATTCTATCTTCATTTCAGTCTTTTCCTAAAATGGAGGAAACTACAAAAGGTCATGCTACTGAAGGTAAATATCCTTAATGTTTTCTGCAAAATATTTGCAGATTTTGAAAGAACAATCTTAAGTACACTTCTCAGTCATTCTCCCACCTGATAGCAAAGTACCATATACGTATTTCTGTTGTTGTATTGGCCATGAGGTATTGTAATGACTTATTTATACATTCTTTTCTGCCTAAATTGTGAGATCCTTGAAAACTGTGATTGCCTCTAATTCATCTTTAACTTTCATCTGTTGAATGAAAAGTTGACATTTGATTTAAAAGTTGACGTTTTATGTTAACCTCAACTTGTATATAGAACATAGCTAAGATACAGGAAGGAAACAACTAACCAACACTCTCCCTCAACACACACACACACACACACACATGAACGCACATGCACAGAACTTTTGAGCAACTACAGTTATCACCAAAACTTTGCACTGTTTTATACTGTATGTAGTTCAAGCAGTCTACTCTTGGAAGATAGCCTCATTCAAAGCATATTTATTTTGGGATATATGCAGCCCCAACAAACTTGGTTATGTGGTTTCATAGTTCACAGTAGACAAGTAGAGGAGAATTTGGTGGTTTGAGATTTTTCTTTTCTTTTCTATTTTGGCCGTATGACAAAGGTGAGAAACTGGCAGCTATGGGCTTCATTCAGCCCATGGATGTGTTTTGTGTGTACCCCACACTGTTGACTTGCACAATTGTTCTTGGTGTTTTAGTTTATCTGAATTTTTCTTCTCTTGAAATGTCACATTACCACATAGTGACATTAGGCTGAAGGTGATTAGCAGCTGCCCCTTTTAGAATGACTGTGAACAAAAGAATCCATCAGAAAGCCCAATGTCTCCCTGTCCTTACACTGTGTTGTCACTCTTCTATGGGCAGCCTCTCCTCTTAGGGTTGCCAGATTTAGCAAATAAAAATAAAGAAGGCCCAGTTACATTTGAATTTAAGATGAACAACTCGTAATTTTTTTCAGTGTAAGTAAGTATAAGTATAACATGGGACATACTTATACTAAAAAATATTATGTGTTATTTGAATTTCAGATATAACGTGAGATATACTGAGAATATATATAACATATATTTGGGGACATATACTAAAAAATATTATGTGTTTTTATCTGAAATTCAAATGTAACTAGATGCCTTAGACTTTATCTGGTAACCCTACCTGGTCTCATTTGAATTTGTAACCTCTGCCATGAGGGAATGAGGGAACAGTCACCGCAGAGGTAAATGTGCAGGCTGCCCAGTAGTGAAGGACAAACTAAATGTATTTTTCAAACATACAAACAAGCAAACAGCTGCAGGAGTCAGACAGGATCTGGCATACTTACAGCTGCCCCTCACATACTACGAGTGGCGATCCTAAGTCAACCCTCCCCAAAGTATTTCCTAAAACATTCATCTATGAAAGCGCTCCACCAAAAAGGAGTTTTATGATAAAATAAGTTTGAATAATTCTGCATATTGCCTTATTTTCTAAGAGAGCCACAATGTATGTTAACTAATTAAGGGTGCAGAAAAGACCTACAGTAACAAAACATGTTTAACCTTGTGTAAATCAGTGTTCCCCAAGTTCGTATAGCCAGGCAACATGGAAATTTTTCTCGTTTTTAAATCTCCTGTTAACATCCCACCAAGACCATGTTCTGTGAAATAAACTCTGAGAATCACAGCCCAAGTTATCCAATAACCATTGTATTATATTCATATCCTTAGATTCAGATCCTCAGATTATTTTTAGAAAAACAATTTCAATAAAATGGTTAATTTTTTAAGTTTTGGTGCTCCAGATATGAAGAAAGTCAGTTAGCTAGAACACTGATTCCCCTAATGATGTGGGAAAAATGAGGTGTCACTACATTTTACATTTTGACTGTAAGATGTATGTTCTCTAGTAGGATATTTCATAAAAGTGGTCTTACTTACTGTTATAATACAGCTTGGTCATAGAAATTCTAGTAAACATTTGATAGATTAGATATAAGGCTCTTAGAAAATATCTCAAATGAGTAATTGGGTACTGATTGTGTGTTGTGCTGTAAAAAAAAATGAGGATAAAAGTTTAAATGCATTTATTTTTAAAGTTGCAGCCCACTTAGTTGATTTATTCAAGCAATCTTTGGCTGTTGCTCCAGAATGTCCACCAGAAACATTTGATACAGATTTCTTGGAAAAGAAAGGGAGGTAAGCTAATCCAAGACTGTGTTCCAATTAGTATTAAGCATGCAATAATTGAGGAAATGGAGAGATATAGCTATCATAACTATGGGTGACAACGTCAATGTTAACAATTTATCGTACAGTGGCGGTTTTTCTTTTATTGTTTGTAAGCTGAGAGTACTCCCCTTTTCACCGTACTTTCCTTTCCTTTCGCGTAGGCACATAGCAAGTGAAAAGCGCTGGAAAGAAAAGATAGATCAAAAGAGGTAATTCTATCCTGAAGTATACATAAGCATGTGAAAAGGCCCAGCTTGGGGAGTCATAGAATTTTGGAGTGGGATAGATTGAAGTGTCTTGCATCCAGGCTCCCCGCTCTTAGTGAATCTCTTCTACATTTCTGCCATGTGGTCATTCAGCTTTTGTGTGACGATGTCATTATCTCTTAAGGAAGCCCATTTGACCATCAGGTAGATTTTCTCTACCTCTCATAAGCAAAAAAGTTCTCAAGTACTCTCTGTGCCTTGGTAATTCTAATATACTAATAGATATTCTAGAACTTAATGCAGTGTGTAGTCATAAACATTCAAGGATTTTTATCATTCACATGAGGAATGTGCTCTAAGCATTATGTGTTTTGGTTTTCTTTCTATCCTGGCTGAGGATTCCAACCCCAGCTCTCTTACCATAAAGAAAGGAAGCCAGATATATTTATTGAGTATATAGTAGTACATATGGTCCTGTTGTACACAATTGCGTGGCTCCTCTCCAGAATGACTCCCAGGATAAATATGCTTCTTAATAAAAATGTCTGGATTATCTTGTGGAATGTGTTGGAGAAGTGGTGAGATAAGACCTTAACTCTCAGGGGCGACCCCTATATACAAGGTCCAACTAGGAGGTAAATACTGTCTCGTAGAATATCTCTGAAAGGATTTCCAAGAGACTGGTGACAGAGGTTACCTGTAGGGAAGGAGATCTAGAGAGTAGGGGACAGCATGGGATGGAGACTCTCTTTTTATTACATACTCTTTAATGCTTTTTTGACGTATGTACATCTGTACCTGTTATCCATTCACGTTTTTTCAAATTTTGAAACATTAACTACTTCAAAGTTTAACCTATAGGTAGGTAATGGCAAGCCAATGAAAGTTTTTGAAGAAGAAAGTGAAACGCATGCTTAGATATGCGTCACAGAAAGAGACGGATTAGCAATGTGGAAAATGGATTGGGGAAGAGGGTTAAGGAAAGGGAGGGGTTCAGGGAAATGGAAGGTGGTCAACAAATATCAGATGCTGTGGGAGACTTGGAAAGGGGAATAAAAAGAGGAATTTGGGTGTATCAGTTGGAAGGTTTATTAACTTCTTTTGTGAGAACAGTTTTAAGAGAATGGTAGGCAATAGTCAGACTGCCATAGATTGACGAATGAATCTGGTGAGGCAGTAGAGATAAGATATTTTAATGAGAAATTAAAGTCATTTAGAAAAAATGATATTTTGATTGAGCCAATATGTCCTGAGAGGCCATCTGGTATAACAGAAAGGGCACTGGTCTCAGAGCCAGCAGACCTAGAGTTCATTTCAGTTGGATTGCTTACAGACTGGATGGTGCCAGCTGGTGGTTTACTTCTGTAAAATTTTCGTCGGAATTCAGTTTGCTTATCTGTAAAACGAGGATGCCTGGAAACCCTAATCCCTAAGGTCTCTTTCAGCTCCTCACTGGGTAACTAACAGCTGATTAGCAAGTGCACTTATCAAGATTGTGGGCCTGGAAGCAGGCAACCTGGGTTTTAGTTCAGACTTCACCTCTGACTAGTTATGTGATTTAGGACGGGTTACTTAACTACTCTACACCTTGATTTTTTTTGACAGATAAAATGGGGATAATAATGGTAACTCATAGAGTTATGCAAGATTAAATGTAAAGTACTTTGCAAATCTCCTGGCATGCAGTAAACACTTAAAAATGAAAACTATTTCAAATAGGATTAGGTTAAGCTACATTTAGCAGACAACCCCCAATCAGTGATTTTACAAGAAAGAAATTTATTTTTCCTAATGTAAAGGAAGTCAGAAGTGGGCAGTCCATGGTAGGCCATGCCACAGCATCATTAGGAGCTCGAATTCCTTCTTTTTATCTGTTCCATCATTCTTAGCACATCATTTCCATTCTCAGAGTTGCTTCCTGGTTGCAAAGTGACTGCTGCAGCTACAGCCATTTCATCCATATTTCAGAAAGTAGAAAAAGAGATGAGGCAAGGACAAAGGAAAAGCCTCCCACTTGAGTTAGCCCTCTTTAAAAGCTAACTGGGGTCTTAGCCCATGACTTCAGTTTACTTCTCATTGGCCATCCCTATATACAGGGAAGTCTGGGAAGTGTAGTTTTTAGCTGGTGTATTATCTCCCCAGTACAGAGTTCTGATATTGGAACAACTAGCAGGATTATCATGATTGCTTTTATTTTGCTTTGTAATCACTGATCACATTATCCATAAACCATTCCTCAGGTTTTAGTTTTTGGAGGTTTTTTTTTTTTTTTTTTTACCACTGCTACTGAAATTATGGAAATCAGCAGAATCTAGCTGGCATTTTAACCTTAGAGAATTGAAAGACATGCAAAAAGGTCAACTAAGTGGTTTTTAGTCTTTTGAGATCAACTGTAAAACCAAACTATCATCTGGTATCATCATTTCCTATCTTATTTGAAAGTCTGATATCTGAAGTAGGCAATGTGACTGATTCTACAAGAAGCAGAAAATGAACCAAAAAAATGTTTGACGAGTTAACTCATGTCAGTTTTACTGTTAGTGATCCCATTTTCTGTGGGCTTTAGAGCTAAAACACAAGTAAACAACATTTTAAAATATTTTATGTCTTCTTTTGCAACATTATGGAAATATCAACCAGGAAGGAAATCGAAAAAACACACAATTATCTAGAGGAAATCAGGAACAGAACGGTATCACCCTACTTCAAATCAGAATTGAGCAAGACCTTTCAGTCTCAGGTAACGGAATGTCCTTAACAACAGTCAAATTAAGAGTCTTTATTAAAAGGTGATACAATGCAGATGTTATTATGTAACCTCCTTTTCCTCTTGTTTCTTTCCTGCATCCACCTGACTGACTAACCTGTACCCTTCACATTCACGTCGTCACAAGCATATGAGAGGGAGCACTAATTCCAGGTCTTGCAACTCAGAAGAATTTCTCTGCCGATGCATTACTATCCCTCCACCTCCTGCCTTGCACGATCACGATTACCCGCTCCCGTCTATTTTAAGCCCTTTTTTGGGGTCAGATTCTTCCTATTGATTATCCTTTGATACATCTCATTTTGAAGTTTCTATTCCATTAAAATCTCCTCCCCCATCAGCTGCTGAGAGCGCTAAGCTATTGTGAGTTCTTGGAATCCCAGGGATGCAGAGCGCTCCTCACGTCTATGAAACTTGAAACTCTCAAGCGAAGCGGATATTTGCACGTGTTCAGAACTCCCCGAGCTTCCCCCAAAATTCCAGATGCTATTATTAACCAGAGGCTGCCTGAGAAAAAATTATAGGAAATTATAGCTAATTAACAAAATCGAGAATTGAATTAGTCTCTTGAAAAACTTTTAGTTTGGAAACTTTATTTTCAGGGCCTTAAAAAATGTGCTTTTTGGGCCAGCCCCATGGCCAGGTGGTTAAGATTCTGTGCGCTCTGCTTTGGTGGCCCAGGTTCACGGGTTTGGAGCCCAGGCACAGACCTACTCCACTTATCAGCCATGCTGTGGAGACATCCCACATTCAGAACGGAGGAAGACTGGCACAGATGTTAGCTCAGGGCTGATCTTCCTCAAGCAAAAAAAAGAGGAAGATTGGCAACAGATGTTAGCTCAGGACAAATCTTCCTCACAAAAAAAAATATGTATATACATATATCCTTTCATCATTGTTCATTAATGTAACATGCTAGTGGCAGTTGCCTTTCAGCCACGCATAAGTCTAAAATAAGTCTTTTGCTTTTTCCTTTAAGTTTAATTATCTAGACGCCCTTTCCAAAAACTTGCCTCCTTTTACAAAGAAAGTTGAAGATACAAACAAAACAGCTGTTCAAAATACATCCAATCTTCAGCCAGGTAATGTGTTCATGCAGCTCTTATTCCTATTAAACGGCTAATTAAATGAAGAATACCTAATAGTGTCCTATTTGAACATAACTAGTTCTTACTACTTTTTGTCTCAGTAATAGCTAATGACATAACCCTCTGTGACCTGTATATTACAGATATGACTGAATTATATGAGGAAACCAAGATTTAGTTCCTGTATGCTTAAAATTTACCTAAAAGCCTTAAGAAGACCTTACTAATTTAAAAATCAAGGAATTAATGAAAGGTCTTCGGAGAACAGGGCATTCACATGGTCTCAAAGTATCACCTCACATATTTCTTCCTAATTATGAGGAGGAAATGTACCTTTACAGTGGACAGAGATGGCGTCCACCTTAGCTGAGCGATCACCCTTCTACTAATTGCGAGACAACCTAGAATTAGGCGCTTTCTCATCTAATGCAGTATGAAGTGCCTAGGGGCTGAGTAGAATTCTTGCTAAAAATCCTTAACCTGAATTTGATCAAGAGGAAACAGTCAGAAAAATCCAGGATGTGCATATTTTATAAGACAACTGGCCTGACTCTTCAAAAAAGTCAATGTCATTAAACTAAAAAAGATGGGGTGATGATTCTATGTTAAAAGAGACTAACGAGGCATAAAAACGATATGCAATACATAAACTTTGGATGCTGGATTGAGAAAAAATCAGCTATAAAAGGTATTTTGGAGCAACTGCACAAGTTTGACTGCAGACTCTCTATTAGAGGGCATTGTGGAATTACTGTAAGTTTTCTTGGGTGTGATCATGGTGTTGTGGATTTGTAGGAGAAGGACTTCATTTCAGGAGATTGAAGTTGAAGAATTGAGGGATGAAATGAAATTTAGTGGTAGTTAAAATACCCAGAGACAGGAATTTTTTCCTGCACAATACAACTCCAGAGGTTCAGCTGCCTGGAATGAGCACAGCCAAAGAAAACATCTAATCACCACAGAGTTTGCCAAGCAAAGATTAAATCTGGAACAATGACTTGTAAATGTGATGCGGAGAAATCAGGGATGAAGGGTGACAGTGCTTGTGCTGCCACCCACGCCCTGGGCAGACGGCACTAATCAGCCAAGCCTGCTCTCCCCTTGAAGGGGGTGAGGCCACAGTTGTTCAGCACGGTCCTCCAGGCAGCTGCCACCATTCAATCAGGGTTGGCACAAACACAAGTTGAAAGGGATTTGCATCCCCGGTCTTTGATACATTTATTTAAAATTTGTTTCATATTGCACCGATTTCTTGGAGAGATACATTTTAATAAAGAGCTACATTTTCACAGTAAAGAATGGATTTAAAATTGGAATTTTTTTTTAATCACATCTCAGTTACTTTTGCAAGGTAAGAGCAGACCAAATTACTTGGTCTCTGCTTCATAACCCAACAACGTAACAACTATGATGTGGTTACAAGGTGCAGAAAGAACCAGCTAGCTCCTAGGGAGTGTGAGCCTTGCAGATACTGTCCTATTTGTTAATGGCAAACATTGCATCACATAGTGAAGAATCCCTGCCTCTTAATGGCTTTCTTCGATTTTGTCTTTCTGTCAAGGAGCAGGGGAGGGAAGCACCCTGTTCATTGTAAAGAAGAATACAAACATTAGTAGTCATTGTCCAAAATAGCACTTTATAATATTTGTTTTGGGTTTTCTAGATTCCCAGCCAAATAAAGTTTCACAACAAGAATCCTCAGACACACTTAGTCTTCCAAAATCAGAGGCTTTTGTGGATATGAAGGCGTTCGCTAGCCAGAACCAAACTGAAAATTTAACAAAATCTACTGAAGGTAAACCAGCCGTTGTCTTTATCTCGCTGTTTCTCCTAACTGAACATTATGTCTTTGTGGAGTATGGGAGATGGCACTGGGGGCTGAGGGTATGGTTGGTGGTTACAGAAAAAATTCTAGAGGTTCATGGATCCTGAGGCTATGGAACTTTGTAAGCTTTCCTAGCACTTCAAAGTATCTCAAAAAAGTTTTCAGAATGACTACAAGTCCCAGACTGAAAGAAAGAAATGACAAATACTTTTTTTAATTTGTTATTTTATATTTTATTTTTTCATTTTATCTTATTTTGTTTAAAGTCAGGAAGCTGGTAGCTTTTTTTGAGCAACCAGTAATTTGGTAGATGGATTTAGATTTACCTTTTTTTTTTTTTTTTAAGATTGACTCTGAGCTAACATCTATTGCCAATCTTCCTCTTTTCTTTTTTCCTCCCCAAAGCCCCAGTACACAGCTGTATATCGTAATTGTAAGTTATTCTGGTTCTTCTATGTGGGATGCCGCCTTAGCATGACCTGATGAGCAGTGTGTAGGTCTGCACCCAGGATCTGAACCGGTGAACCCTGGGCCGCCAAAGTGGAGCACATGAACTTAACCACTCAGCCACGGGTCCCGCCCCAGATTTACCTATTATTTCAGTACTTTCTTGGTCTGCAGGTACCAGAAGAAAAACGTAAAATGTAGTCTCTGTCTTACACAGCACATCGTCTTATTGGGGTAGCAGAAATTGAAGTATGGAATAATACAGAATAATATCTAGATATGCTGATTTCATGGAAGTTAATTCAGCTAAATATGGTTGGTCAAAAAAGAAAAACAGAATAATTTAAATTGTGTAGAAAATTTGCACCCCTTGATTCCTGGGAGCATGTTCTGTACTGAAAGTGAGATGCGAATCTGCTGATGGGTCTCAATTACCTCTTACACAGGGAGCATCTTGCCACATTTATGGGTGAATTAAAAGATTTACCTTACACAAGACTTTTGCCTTCCTGACTTCAAACTTATCTCTCCTATAAGGTTTATTCATTTAATGGATAATTACTCAATGCCTACTGTGTGCCAGGCATTATTCTAGGCACAGAAATACAGCAGTTAAGAAGCCAAAGTCTTATAGAGCTGTATATAGTATGGACAGACCTAGACAATAAATAAGTAAACAAATAAATTAGATAAATTCATATTGCGATTAATGTTATCACATAATGAAACAGTATGATGTATGGAGATGTCTTGGGGAGAGGGACGGCATTCCATTAGGGGGTTAGGAGGCCCCTCTGTGAAGGGACACTTGAGCTGAGACAAGAACAACAAGAAGCCAGCCATGCAAAGATTAGGGGCATGACTATTCCAGGTAGTTGGAATAGCAAGTATGAAGGCCCTGCGGGGAGAAGAAACAGACAAAAAGGCATGTAGTTAGAAGAAAATGAGAAAAGGAAAAAGTAGAAGGTGAGTTGGGAGAGAGGGGCAGAAATGAGACCATGGGATGCTGCATAGGGGAGCTTTGGGTTTTATTCTAAGTATAGTTTTATTCAAACAGCACAGGAAGGTTTTGAGCAGGGTAGTTACATGACTAATATATATTTGCAAAAGATCACTCTGGTGGCTGTGTGGATAGTAGCTTGTGGCAAGAAGGGAGGAGTAGGGGAGGAGGAAGCAGCTGAAGTAGTACATGTGAGCACTGACAGAGACCTGGACTAAGGTGGGAATGATGAGTTGCAAATTAATTGGAAATATATCCTGGAGGTGGAGCCAAAAGGACTTGCTGGTCGATTGGATATGGCAGTGAGAAAGAAGAGGAATCGAGGGTGATTCCCAGCTTAACTAATACGACCAGACGTAAGGCTGAGAATGTGTAGTTGTAACAAGTTCCAGGTGGTACTGATGTTGCTGGTATAGCAACACCTTGAGAACCACTGCCCTAAGGCAAACTCTAGAATATAAAAGTCAGGCAGAGGAGGAGTCGGTAAAGACAACTAAGAAGAAGAAGTCAGTGAGGTAGGAGAAAAACAGGAGTGTGGAAATCACTGAGTGTTTTGGAGTGTGTCAAATGCTCCTGAAAGGTCGAGTAATATAAAGAATAACCATGGGATTAGGTAAGATGGAGATCACTGGTGATCTTGACAAGAGCAGTTTCAGGGCATGGAGGAGATCAAAGCCAACTGAAGTGAGTTATGTCTAGAATGACTGAAGAGGAATCAGCAGCAGCAGGCATACATAGCTTTACCCAAGAGTTTTGCTGACAAGAATGGAAAAATGGGATTGCAGCTAGAGGAAGACATGTGACTAAGGGAGAGATTTTTTTTCTAAAAAAAATTAGACATACTAGAGCATGTTGATTTGCAAAGGATAATAACTCTGTAGCAAGAGAGAATTTATGATGCAGGAGATGGGGGCCTAATTGCAGGATAGAGAAGTTTAAAGAAGGTGAGAGCACATGACATCTGGGGCAAACCCTGAGTGGCAGAGTTGACCTTGGATGTGAATAGGATTACCTCATCCACAATGACAGGAGAGAAGAGAAAGAATATAGATACATTGCCAGGTTGGTTGATATGTTTGGTATTGGGAAGATGATCAAGTCTGACTGCAAAGGCATGGATGTAATGACAGAATAGAAAATCCATTCCAGAGAAACAGGAGATCAAAACAAGAAGGGGGGGACTGATTGTTTAAGGTGACAGCGTCAGTTGATTAGAGGTCTCAATGAGGTCAAATAATTGCTTGGTAGGTACAAGAGAGTAATAAGGTAGAACAGGAGGTGGTGATCTAGAGAGGGAAGCTTGAAACCTAGATTTTGAGAGTGGTAAAAATTATTGGTGTTGGCAAGGTCTAAGATATGACCATGGGAGTTGCTGAGATGGAGAAGAGAAAAAGGGGAGGAAACAGGGTGCTCGAGAATCAGAGAGGACAGCGTGTTGGATGGGTCATCCAGGTGATATCACCAAGGGAGGTGACATGGAAGACCATCCAGTGTGTCAAGGGAATGATTGAGGAATCAGCAAATGACAACTACTTGGGGACATCGTAGTACAGTCTGGTGGCACGAGCGTCAAAGGAACGGCAATTTTTAAAGGAGAAAAAAGTCATTTTGAAACAAGAAGGACGCCTACTGCACCCTACTCCTTCACCAAATTTAGTGATCTGAGATACTGGAGATAAGAGACAATAATGTGACTCCACTCTAAGCGGTAAATTAAATTTTGTTAAGGGTGATAACATTTAAAGAAGTTCAGAGTAGGAAGAGATTAACACACACAGTGGGGAAAGCTTTATGGGAGAAGTGGTCTTGAAGAATAAACGAATTTCATAGATTTTAAGATTTAAGTTAGGATCACCTCAGTTTACCCTCATTTTACATGAGGAGACTGAAACCTGGAAAAAGTCAAGCAACTCCTCTTCTCTATGTTTTATTACACTGCCCTCCAGATGCGGGGAAGAGAAAAGAGCATTTTATGCCAAGAAAAAAAAAGAATGTGTTCAAAAGCCTGCAGGTAGAATTGAGTAGGAATCCGGTGTAAATAGATAAGAGTGTTCTCATTTGGTAGTAGTACAAGATGGTGTTTGGAAAATACAGTAGAGTCAGGTAGCAAAGGTTTGGATCTTTGCAAAATAAAAATGTACTTGTCAGAGTTTGCTGTGATAATACCGCATAAATCCTGTAATGGCTTAGAACAACCAGTTTTGGGGGCTGTGGGTCCACTGCGGCAGCCTCTGCTCCAGACCGCAGGCCCCTGAGATCTGATGGTGCTCATCTCTTCCCAACTCATGTTCAGTGACACCATGTTGAGAGCTTGAGTCGACCATGGTGAGAAATCAGCAAATGCTGCAAATGTGCAAATGGTACAAACCAGGGCAGTTTTTCTCCAGAGAGTCAGTCGTTAAGCTTTTACCAGCACACCACCAGCTGCAGGTAGAGTTCAGGTGTATTCTGGGTACCACAGTGAAGGAGCCGCCACCCTCTGGGGTCAGCTGTCCCAGTAGCAGAGGGTCAAAGCTGAAGAGAGGTGAATGGGAACACGTGCCGCCACTCACAGCCTCCGCTCAGCACTGGCACGCTGCCACTCACACACACGTATTGTCAAAGCAAGTCCTGTGGCTGAGCTCAAATCAATGGGGCAGAGAAATGCACTCCACCTACAGGGAAGGCATGCTCAGGGAGGACATAAATAAAGCCATGCTCTGAGAGGAAGTAAAAAAACTGTGTTGTGAATAAATACTGCAGTCTGCCTCAGCAGAGAAACGGGGAACCGTTCCAGGTTCCTCAGTTCGGTCAGACCCAGCAGCACTGTTCAGATGATACTACTAGTAGGGCCATCCCAGTTGTTCTATTAGATATGAAACATTAAAATACCTCTGTATCAGCTGGTGACCAGCCTCTGCTCCAAGCCTGTCAAGTTCTCCCTCTCCCCGCCCCCAGCCCCTGGTGAAGCGCTGGGTAGGTTCAGTGGGATAATAATCCATCTCAATTGTGGGAGGCAGTATGGTAGGGAGCAGGGAAGAGTATCGGCTTTCCCTGCCTCCTTCTACAACAGCAGGGTAGCACGGGGCACGCTGTTTAACCCCGCTCTCTCTCCTTGTTTCCTCTTCTGTAAAAGGGAAGTAATGGTATATATATATATATATCACAGGGCTGTGAGGATTACATTAGTCAGTGTATGTAAAATGCCTAGAGCAGTGCCTGGCACAGGATAAACTCCATATCAGTATTTAATACTACTAATAGTATTAGTGAGTAATTAGTACTCATTAGGCTGGTAAGATGCATTCATATAAAACAATAACACACATATGGTAAGAATTCAAGTGAAAAGATACATCAAACTATTAGAATAATTGCCTGTGTAGGGAGTGGTGACCAAAGGGAATCAATACATTAAAACACTGATCACTGAGCTCCACCCCCAGAGATTCTGTTTCTGTTTTGGTCTGAAATAGGCCTTGTCTGGCATGTGCCCTGGGAATCTCCGTTTTTCCGGGGGATTATGATGCACAGATGGATTTGGAACAGACTGGCTAGTTGTCTAGGAAAAACCCACTACTTACACAGAATACTTCTGTGGCCTGATGTATGTGGGTTTTCCCACACCAAGAAATTCTGCAGCACCAGCTGGATGTCCTACAATTCAGTTCAATTCTAACACTAACCACAGTCAGTGCAAACTCTAAAGGTTAAAGGCTCAGTCTCATAAGACTGCCCCCCACTTCAGATGCCAATCGCAAGTCCAGGTTGTCACCTGTGCTTCTGACCAACCAGCTACAGATTAGGGTTCCCATGACCCCCTTCTAGGATTTAATAATTTTCTGGAACTCACAGAATTCGTATATTATTATATAATAAAAGATGTGATAAAAGGCACAAATGAATAGCCAGATGAAGAGATACAGAGGGCAAGACCTAAAAGGGTCCAGCAGATGAGCTTCTGTCGCTGTGGAATTGGAGAGCACCATCCTCCTGGCACATGGATGTGTTCACAAACCCAGAAGCTCTCTGTACCCTGTAGGGATTTTTCTGGCGGCTTCATCATTTAGGCATGATCGATCATTAACTCAATCTCCATCTCCTCTCTCCTTCCCAGAACATGGGGGTGGGGCTGGAAGTTCCAAGCTTCTAATCGTGGCTTGGTCTTTCCAGTGACCAGCCCCCATCCTGAAGCTATCCAGGAGCCCACCAAGAGTCACCTCATGAGATCAAAAGACACTCCTATTCCCCAGGAAATTCCAAGGGATTTAGGAGCTCTGTGTCAGGAAACTGGGTCAAAGACCAAATATTAGAACAAAAGATATTCCCTGTGCTCTTAACTCTTAGGAAATTACAAGGGTTTTAGGAGTTCTGTGCCAGCAACCAGAGGCACAGACTAATATATGTATTTGCTGTTATCTCACAGTAGTAGAAACATGATGCTCCTTGTGGAATCTGACACACTTAGGTGCACATCCCAGCCCTGCCACTTCAGTCTCTTGGACAAGTCACTTAACTTCAGTTTTCTCACCTGTAAAAAAGAGATACTAATACTATATTAGTTAGGACTCTTCAATTTGTAACTGAGGGAAGTGAAACTCAAACTCTACACAAAAAAAGTTGAGGGAGATTTATTGGTGCTGAAAAGCAAACCACAGAGAAGTGGACATGGTGCTAGCCCAGGGCCGACTGGATTCGGGCACTCCGGCTTTTTGGGAGTGTGTTTGTGTCTGATCACCCATCTCTGTGGCCACCCTCCCTGCCTCCACCTTGCCCCATCTTTACTTGTCCCTGTTTAGTTTTATCTTCTCCTACAAAGGACAACCTATGTCCACGTGGCAGGGACCACAACTATAGAGGTCCAAGATTCCGATTCTTCCAGATTCATAACCCAGTAGACTAGAAGAGATCATACCTGTCAGCCTAAGTGGAAATATCCTGCTGAAGGGCCTGCATTGGCTTTGCAAGGGTCATGTACCATCCTGATGGCTGGGGCCAGGGATGTTGTGACACCAGAAGTATGTGTGGTAGGAGTGGATGTGGAGGTGGGCATGGAAAGAGTGCTGAGCATACAAAGATTATAATTACCATAACCCTCAGCTCGGAGGATTTTATGAGAACCAAGTGAGAGTGGTGCTTGCCTGCAGATGGCAGATGCTCAAATTGTGCTCCCCCCTCCTTTCTTCTCTTGATGATTGAATGCAAGAAATGATATTTAAATGTGATGATCTAAAATACAATTCTTATTTCAATCTCCCGGAAATTTGGGAAATACATAGAACTGCAGAGATGTAGATTACTTTTGCTCACTCCTTCACCAAATTTAGTGATCTGAGGATTTAATTCTCTGGCTTAATTTATCTACAATTACTACACCACTTTTTAGAACTATAAATATGGTAGTTGAACCAAAGAAATTCTTAGGATTTTGTCCTGATTAGTTTTAAGAAATCTTTCAGAGTCAATGTTTTATTATATTGAACCTTGTTGATTTAACGGAAAGAATCCTGAAGACCCAGTTATAAGTTCATTCCATCACAGGCAAGTCACTCGATTTCTTAGAATCTGATTTTTTTTCATTTATTTTTAAAAGGAGATACTAACAGCATCCGCCCTGTCCATTTCATAGGGTTCTAGTGAGGACCAATATTAGGTAAAATCTCTTTGTAAAATGTAAAGATATAACACTGGAATTAATAAAAGCCTTTGTTCCTTTAAATAAGCTCTTTAAAAAGGAAAGAAGAAAAGCTTCCCAAGTTGGTTTATGTTCTCATATACTCTGGTATGACCTTGAATGTCTTTGAATAAAATGCCCATGTGGTATAATTTAAACTTTCTCTCTAACAGAACCAGAAACTTATGCCCCTGTGAAAATTCCAACCCAGTCATTGCTGCAGGATGTTGCAGGACAAGCAAGGAAAGAGAAAGTGAGGTTACCTCGCTATTTGCTGAGTTCCAAACCCAAGTCTCAACCTCTCGAGAAGGTAAAACAGACATGGGAACAAATTCCCCAGAGCCAACCAGCATTTTATGTAATCCTGACTCATTGAGGTTATGGATTTCCAGCCACTGTGTACTGCTGTTTACTGTACGTACCATCTCCCCATGAAGGCCTTCAGGTCACACAGAGAGAAGCTAAGGCAGTGCTTTGCTGGAGCCAGCTCCTACAGGCTCATGAGAGGAATTTTATGAACCAGGTGTTAAACCATTGGTAGCTTGAAATCAGCCATGCTGGGAGTTCTTATACCATAGAAATCAGCAGATGTTACTAATCAAGGTTCTTTTTGGAGAGCCAGTTTGCCAACACCACTGGCCAAGGGGATCATTGGCCACCCTTCTCATGACTCTTGGGATAAAATCCAATGACTCAGCATGACTGCTAGCCACGGCCCTGGTTGCTTCTTTACCTTCACCTTGTCCCAAACTCGCTATACTTCAGCCACTGTCGGTTTCTCTCAGTTCTTTAAAAGCACCAAGTTCATTCCTTCCTCAGAGCCTCCAAGATTAAGATTCCATCTCAGCTCTGCTGGGAAGCCTTTCTCGAGCCCACCAATCAAGTTTTGATAGTTATCCTTTGATACTTTCATGGCACACTGTGTTCATTGCCATCATAGAAATTATTGCAAGGTATGTGACTGATAGGTGTTAGGTGTGCTGCTCAAACTCTAATGTGCACATGAATTACCGAGGGATCTTGTTAAAGTATAGATTCTGACTCACCGGGTCTGATGTGGGGCCTGAGATTCTGCAGTCCTAACAAGCTCCCAGGTGAGGTCAGTGCTGCCCATCTGGGGAATAACAAGGATGTAGGGCAGTGATTCTCCAAGTGTGGTTACCCGAACAGCAGCATTGGCAGCACCTGAGAACTTATAACTGCAGTTGATGGGCCCCATCCCAGATTTACTGATTGGGAAACTCTGGGGGCAGAGTCAGCAGTTTGTGTCTTAAGGAGTCCTCCAGGGGATTCTGATGGGACCTACAGTTTAATAATCGCTGGCACAGAGGAAAGAGCACACACTTTAGAATCAGACAAACTTGAGTTTGAAACTTTACTCCACCACTTACCACTTGAGCAAATTATCTGTCTTTTAATTCTCTGAACTTGAGCTTCTTTATCCTTAAAACAAAGCCTAAAATACTTGATTACAGTGCTGTTGTAGGGATTATGTGAGACTGTGAATGTTTATTTCCTTCCCCAGCCAAGTGGTTATTTTCCTCTGCTGACAGAGCCTTTTTCTTATCTTGAGAATGCAAAATAGAACCATTTTATTTTATTACTTTTTCTTAATGCAAAGGTGCAAGATTCTGTTGGAGGAAGAGTGAGAACATCCTCGGTTGCTTCTGCTGCCATTAATAACGCAAATTCATCCCCTTTTGGATTTCATCTTCTCCCACCGTCAGTGAATTTTGGAGTGCTTGAAGAAGGGCACACCTATGAAACCACTGTGAAGCTCAAGAATGTTGGAGTGGACTTCTGCAGGTGAGGCCGGGGCACCAAATGTCTGCTCAGGTCACCTTCCACTCTGTGACTTGTCTTTGGACACCTACATCAGTGAATGTTTATTGAACTGAACTGTAATTATACCTCGATTCTTGAATCTCCACATCATTCATTCAATCATTTACTAATTCATCTGTTCATTCATGCATTTGTTCATCCATTCATTCTTCAACAAATCAGTATTTACCAAGCCTCAACTAGGTAGTATGTCCTTTTTTGCTCTTCCATTAATCATTATTCATACTTTGGTAGAAGCAACTCAAGGCTTGATCTGCACTAGCAAAAAATGAAGGGGCTGGCCCCGTGGAGTAGTGGTTAAGTTTGGCACCCTCTGCTTCTGTGGCCCAGGTTCGGGGGTTCAGATCCTGGGTGTGGACCTACACCACTCATCAACCATGCTGTGGCAGTGACCCACGTTCACAATAGAGGAAGACTGGCACAAACGTTAGCTCAGGGCTAATCTTCCTCAGGAAAAAAAAATAAGAAGGGGAAGTTGTATACAAGTATTAACAATAACTAACGCACAAAACTTGAAAGTCTATTTCTCAAATCCACTGCCAACTATAATATCAGCTGACGTTTGTTTGCACTTTATGATCTAAAAGTGATTTTAATTACATTATTTATGCATAATTGAGGCAAAAAGGAAAAAAATTTAACCTAAGTCATTAGGATCATTTTGACTCCAAAGATGTGACTTGGAATTAATAACAAATACCTTAACTCACAGTCTATACTCTCAGTTGAAAATACGCTATATCTGGGGTTCAATGACAAGAAAAAGAGTCAGGCCTTCATTTTCAGATCAAGGCGAATAGAATTTCAGAGCTTGTAGAGAGCTTAGAGATTATTACAAAGGAACAAACTGAGTAACTTGTTTTCAGGTCTTGTAGGCTACAGCAGGGCTGGACCTCAGATCTCCTGAGGACCAGTTCATTGGAGGCTCCTTGCTTTATCAACACAGCTGTGGTCCCTGCTTCATGTGGGAGGTGGGCCCTTCCCATTGGTTCAATATACCGTATATCTATACTATGACAACTCCATTACAAAATCACTTCTATTCTATTTTGAATTAAACTTAAGCATAATGTGGGAGTTTTCCCCATAAAAATGTTTGTTGAAAGTGAAATGCTTGTTTCAATGGCCGAGTTATTCTCAGTGTAAGGGGCAAGTCCTTGAAGAATCTTTGTGATTCTGGACTTAGGATCGGAAATCAGATGGAGCAAAGCCACAGGAGCATGCAATTTAAGATTTTAGATGAGGCAAATCCCCAACTCCAGGAATCATGTTTGCTTCCTCAGAAACAACCTGATGAGGGACCCAAGCCACCAGATCAGACATTGTTGTTTTCTTAGATTGTTGCCAACAAAGTGGGTAGGGAGAAATAGAGAGCAACTTAAACTAATAAAGCTCATCCATGCAGATCCTGTCTGGCCAGGATAGAATTTTAGTTTTAGAGATTTTACTCCTCAGCTTGAATTCAGCCACTACAGGGCAGACAGCAAAGCTGATGGTAGAAGGAGCAAGTCTGGGGTCAATATGGAGGTAAGTTTCCTCGGTATTTTAATTTACTCCAAGTCTCTGACCTTCAGGCAGAACCCACAAACCACAGGAAAGGAAGGGGATCAATAGGAACCACAAGTTCTCTAACATTTTCTGAGCCTTTTGTTTCTCTTCTCCCCAAACATGCAAACCCCATACCACGACAGAGCAAGACTGGCTCCCATGCTCCACTGCTTTCCAAAAGAGCCTTTCTTCTTCCGCTTAATGATCTGGCAGCCAGCATTTTGTGTTCACGCTGGCGGCTATGCTGCAGTGCACACACCAGCCAAACATTCACAGTACTCTGCCCAGGCCCAAGCTGCTTGTCAGCATCCAATAACAAAAGGTTGAAACTCAGGTTGGAGTCCATTTGATGCTGATGAAAACTATTGGAAAGGTGGTTGTGAAATGGGCCCCGGATTCTGCTCTCCAATGAATATTGTGTTGTTTGTCTAATGGTATGGACCCCCTGCTCCTGTGTAGCGAATATTAACCCCTTCCTGATTTTATAACATCCACATTCATCCATTGCTCATGTTTTTCATTATGGCATAACTTTATTCCCATCTTTTTGCCTGGTAGGTTTAGGGTGAAGCAGCCGCCACCCAGCACAGGATTGAAAGTGACTTACAAACCTGGGCCTGTAAGTCTGATGTGCTGTCTATTGTGTGTGTTTGTGTGTGTGTATATGAATATGTGTATGTTTCCAGTGAAGTGGGCGTTTGAATCATTCTACCCATTCAGTTTAGACCATGTATAAGTCTAATTTTTCTAGTATCGTGAGCAAAAGATTCATGGTAGTGGTACAATATGTGGCTTAATGTCACTTCATATAATATCCATGAGACTGATCCTATGTGTAAATAGAGTTAAACTTCCAGATGGAAACATTTATGAAGTTTACCCCACTTGTCTCAATACTAAAGTTATGTACAGTTGTGTGAAAAACACCTTTTTAAAAATTATGATTTAACAAGCATTGGAAAGCTCCTTATCTAAAGATATCCTGTAACAAATCCTGCAAAGTGAAAAATCCATTGGAAAAATAATTATTCCATTCTTCATATTTTATGTAAATCTGGTTTGTTCTCTTGGTATTTGCCAGATAATATTATTTGATGACATACTAAGAAATAGTAGTATATTAAATTCATCAGCTGCCTCATTTCTCCAAAGATTTCTGAAACACAAATTTTAAAATGTCAACCTGTTCTGACCTTATTTAATACATTCCCCAAAATGAGGAGTTTCGTATAAAATATGCATATTGCCTCTTTAAATTGTAATTTCAGAAATGTAATATGATGTAAGCAAAAGTTTGTCTCAAAAGATAATAAAATCACACTTATAAATCTTAACATTTATTTCTTGGTCAGTGCATCATCTTGCTGCTTTAATACTCATTTCACTCAACAAACTTTGAGTTCTTCCCATGTGCCACTGACAGTGCCTGGGTACAGGGGGTGTTAAAAATGAGTAAGACACATAAGGAGCTTACAGAGCTGGGCACGCAGTGGGCACTCAAGAGATGTATGATTGAGTGACAGATGAAGTGAGGATGTCTGGTAGATACATGAGCCATTCAGCACAGACGACATGAACAGGCTCATGGGAGCGCTGAGCAAGGGCATCCAGTCCCATGACCAGCACACAGTGCTCACTGAGACCTGAGATCTCAAAGCAGCCCCAGTTGTTATATGTTGACACAGAAGGGTTAGTTCAGTATACTGCAAAGTCAGTTGGCTTCTTGTCATCACTGTGCTACCAAGTAGCTCAGTGATGTTGGTTAATTAATCCTCTGTGCCTTACTTCCTCATCTGTAAGAGAAAGAGCTTAGACTGGATAATTTCTTAGCCCTCTTTCAGCTCTAATGTCTTATGATTTATAAAACAGTAATATGCAGGCTGCAGTTCCAAAAAGAAATACATTTAGGGATTGGGTCCACTAATTCATGAGTACCTCTCTGAAACAATTCATGATTCTACTGTGTCAAGAGTTCAGAATCTTCACAACATAAAGCGAAAACAAAAATCAAAGCAAGCTCTTCTTCCACTGTTCTGGGAAGTTAGCAAATCTTTTTCGTTTAAAATAGGGATTATGCCAAAAGCCGAAGTGACTGCTTGATCAACCTTTATAGGTACTAAAAACCCAGCGTGTGTTCTTTGAAGCTCACTCTATACTGTTAGTTTTTTTCAGGTCTTTTTTTTTCTTTTTGATGGTAGACTTTGGCTCTGGCAAAAGTATAATCTATAGACTTCTCCATATGTAAATCTAACCACTGTTCACCTTGGTTAGTTGCCAGCGCTAAATGAATATGCTCAAAGCCTGGGTAAACCTGTGTGCTGGCAGGACTCCAGCTCCCCTTGAGCAGGATGTCATCATCCCCAGCCCTGCTCTGATTGTCAGGCCTGGAGGACCACGGGCCTGATTCTCAGAAACAGAGCATTTGGACACCCTCCAGTATGCAGACGTTCACAAGCATATTGTTGAAAAATTGAAACATTTTTCAACTCTATTATTTATAAAAGTATATTGAAGAAAAAAAAATTCCACTTTTATCTAATTGCTTTCCATGTGGTAGTTTCTGATTTATTTTTTCCAGATAACTGTTCTCAAGTCTGCTTTTTAACCCACCTCCCGGAGAGGCAGCTTAGAAACATAAACAGCTCTTTCTTTCCTGGCTAGTGTTCTCTTCAAGGAACAAGGCAAGAAGCCCATTCCTTGCTGTGTTTCTTCTTCATTGTAGATCAGGTTTCTTCTTTGTTGGTGCAAACCTCATCCATGTAGCTTTCAGACCCAAGCAGTTTGGCATTTAAACTACTTCTGTCTCCCTCTACTGGCTTTGTCACGTTACAGGGCTTACATTAGGAGTACTATAAAGCAAGGGGCAGGGCAGGGAAGGCGTGGGTTTCACCCAGTCTCTTAGATTAAATTTATTTATCTTAAATTTATCTTTACCTGCAAGGATGCCAATAGACAGAAATATACTACTGGCATTCAAGAAATAGCACAATTATGGGCATTGTAGAAGTTTGCCTTGAGTGCAGCATCAGTATTCTGGCATTTAGTTTTCTTATGCTTTTTCCTGAATATCACCTGGTTTTCTCCTTCAACAGTTTATCCTGGGTCCCATTTTACTCAATGGAATTCTACCTAACTAATCAACAAAGTAATTCTTCTAAATACTGTAACAGCTATTGTTCATTAGTGCCAAATTTCTAGATGAGGAAGCAGGATTAGAGAGTTTAAGTAACTTGCCCAAATTAATGTTAAAAAGAACAATTTGGAGCCAGCCGTGGTTGCCTAGTGGTGAAAGTTCGGCAGGCTCCACTTCAGCGGCCTGGGTTGCGGGGTTGGGTTCCTGAGCGCCGAACCACACCACTCGCCTGTCCATAGCCACGCTGTAGGAGCAGCTCACATAGAACTGGAAGGACTTACAACTAGAGTATACAACCATGTACTGGGGCTTTGGGAAGAAAAAAAAAGAAAGAGAGGAAGATTGGTAACAGATATTAGCTTAGGGCTTATCTTTCCCAGCAAAAAAAATAAAAATAACAAGTTAAAAATAAAAGCAATGTTCTGTTTAAAAAAAGAAGATTTGAACTCAGATATGTCTGATCCTACAGCTACATTATGTTTTATAGGTGGCAGCTGGTTTGCAGGCAGAACTGAAAGTGGAGTTATTTACCATGGTTGTTGGAGAGGATGGTGCCAAGGGATCAGCACACATCTCTCACAATATTGAGATTATGACTGAGCATGATGTCCTGTTCTTACCTGTGGAAGCAAATATCCTTTAAAGTTCAATTCGTGTAATCATAGATAGTGCAGAAATTATATATGAGCAAGGAGAGCAGGGAAGTCAAAATGCTGTTTTCCAACTGCCTAACACCCACATCTCCATATCTTCATTAATTGTATCTTTAAAACCATAGAGGTAAGTTTCTTAGGACAAAGATTGTCTTCATTGATCTTTGAAAGCATCTTAGCAAAAGGCCTGACACATAATACATGGGCAGTCACTGCAAACTGAATAAATGTCAATGTTATTGGCTATTTATGGGATATCAGACAATTATTTTTTTAAGAAAAAGCAAGTCTTTGTCATCAATAAAACTTGTAATCTTGTCGAGGGGTAGGAGATAGCTTTTTATTATAAAGACTGGATGGATATTCACTAAATTGCACATAGATTCCTTCATATTGGTGTCTCTTGCATATAGATATCACATTGATATCAAGTACCTATTATATGCAAGGTACAGTATGAAATATTTTATCATATATAAAAATGAAATTTGGACTCTATCTTAAAAGACTTATGTAATCTAGGATCAGAAATAAAATCTGCACCCGTGATTCCTATATTATTTTGTCCTCCAATGACATGAATCATATATACTTTGTGTTATATATCTATTTGATATTTGAGCTGGGTCTTATAGAATGCAAAAACTCTTGATGAAAGGAGACAAAACAGAAAGAATAAACAAACCCATAGCAATAGGAAAGCTCTGGGTGTTTGGGAGGGTTAACAGGGAGTTCAATTTGTGGAGAGCTTGGAGAGTACTAGAAAACATAGTGGGAAAGTTGGTTAGAATCCAGTTGTCGAAGATTTTGAATCCTTGGCTTACTCTTTAATATATAAGCAACAGTGAATCATTGAAGGTTTCTGACCCAGTGGGTGATATAATCAGCATATCCTTATAGAAATGAATTCACTGTTATGGGGCAGGATATGATGAAGGAGAAGAACCTTCAACATATGCAAAAAACCATTGGAAGGCTACTTCAATAGGCCAAGCGTAAAGACAAGAACTATTGCGTGGTGACAGTAGACATGGAGGAGGGACATGGATGAAAGACACTGGCAGGAGGAACTGTAAAACTTGAGGTGGAGCCCACTGATAGAAGGAAGTAAGAGGATATGAGTTCACCTCCAAAGTTTTGGGCTCAGGTAGTGAATCACGGATATGCAGGACTGGATCCCACTTGGGGATTCAGAGCTGGAGATATAGTAATTTTAAGCATCATCTCCACAGAGGTGATGATTGAAGGGATGGGAAAGGAGCAGAAATTTGGGGTCTGTTTAGGGAGTAGGAGGAAGAAGAGGAGCCAATGGAGACAGAACAAGCAATTAGAAAACCGTGAAATATCTCAGAAGCCACAGAAAGAACTTCAAGGAAAGTAGGGACATAGTTGACAGATGCTATAGAGATGTCAAGGAGAATTCAGATTTAAATAGGACTGCTAGATTTGGTTAGGACACAAACTAAATTGCGAAAGATAAAGAATGACTGTGTGTTAAGAAAGCAGAAACATTGAGTATGGATACCCTTTCAAGAAAATTTGTTATTAAAGGAAAGAGCAAGAGAATATGGTGCCTCAGGGAGGCAACAGAACAAAGGAGAGATTTTCAGTTTAGTGTAGACTTAAATATGTTTGTAGGCTGAAAAGAAGGGATCAGAAGAGAAACATTAAAAATACGAATGGGAGGAAGTAATTAAAGCAGCAGTATCCAAAAGACAGCAAGAGAATACTCAAGACCAGAGCTGAAGGGTTAGTCTTGGCAAGGAGGAGGGTGAAGATGGCTAAGAATCCAGGTATTTTGAGATGAAGGAGAAATTTAGGGGAACTTGTGTTAGATGGCCTTGATTTCAATAGAAATGAAGTCAAATTCCTGTGTTCATTTATTCTTTCAAAGATAATATGGGCCTCTAATGTACTAGACACTGTTCTAGGCACTGGGAATGCAGAAATGAACAAGAGAGACAAAAATCCCTGCCCTTATATAGCTTACGTTCCTGTGGGAGGACAGACACAGGAAATAAGTAAAATACGGGCTCTGATGGTGATAAGTACAATGCGGAAAAATATAAAGTGGGAAAGGGGGTACAGGGAGAGCTAAGGAGGATTGCAATTTAAAATGGGGTAGTTAGGAAAGCCTCACTGGGAACGTGACTTTTTTTTTCTTTTTTCTTTTTTTTGATGGCAAGGTTCTTCTGTGGTGACAGAAGGAAACTAACCAAGGAACCAGTATTTTTCCTCCGGGAATTAAGTCCTCTTATATCCCCCTTACACAGGTTATGGATGCTGATCCAGAGTATCTGAATGCCTGCTGCTGATCACAGCAATTAAATCATTTTGCCTTTATGCTAATATTTCTATTTCCTTGCTTACGGAGATCACTTGTCAGTTAGGCACAGATAGATGGGGAAAAGAGATTGATTACCTCTTTTATCTACTTCCAGTGTCAACAATGATAGTTCACAGCCCATTTCCCAAGATCTATCCCCCTCCCCACCAAAAAAGCATGAAATCTGGACGTTGGTATGGTTTGGGGTCTAGTTATGGTGACTGATGGCCCCTGTAGAAAGGCCAGTCACAGTTCACAGAAACATATACTAGGAGGGACAGACAGAGGAAATTCCATGAGATGGATAGCCACCCTTAATGCCCTAAGCCTGAGCACATAGAATTTGCATTAGATAGAAAGTACCTACAGCTGAGCTAATGATGCTAGAGAAGAGACTCTGATTCTAAAATGTTATCTGAGTTTGTATATACAAGTCATTTGGTCATGAAAATCATAATCCTTAATGAGTTTTTTACCAGTTTTAACAAGCAGCAATTATGATAAGCGATTAAAAGATTTTCCCCAGGAAAAAGAAAACCCCACGATCCAGAGGACTTCTACAATTTCTTCTGCTAAACTTGGAGTCTTCATGTCTCGTAAAGTTTCTCCTTATTAGGTCCAGTAAGTAATAAATGGGAATTTGATTGTTAACCATTCAGATTTGAGGGCTGAGACCTCATGTTTATTCCCCTCTTCTTACAATGAGCCATGCAGTCTGGTGGAATGAAAATATTTGGTTTTAATAACTATAATAGCTACCCCTTTATATACATTCATATCTAATCCTCATACCATATCTATAAAATAGATATTATTTTCCTCTCTTTATAAATAGGGAAACTGAGGCTCAGAGAATCTTAAGTAGAAATAAATCTGACCTACTTCCATGTGATTCTAAAGTTCATTCATTTAAGAGCTGTTTTCAGTCTTGAGCTGACTTTCCAAAAAGCAGGAGCACAAACACAAACACAAACACCAGGATGCCCTTCTGGCAAGCATGCCAGTGGCTTCTCAAATATTTTGTATACAAGATTCCTTATATATTCTTAAAAATCACTGAGGATTCCAAAGAGCTTTTGTTTGTGTGAATCGTATCTATCACTTTTATCAAATTAGAATTAAAACTGAGAGAAATTTTAAATTTATGTAAAAACAACAATAAACCCAGTATATTAACATAAATAGACTTTTCATGAAAAATAACTATTTTCCAAAACACAAATTTATTAAGAAGGGCATTGTTTCACATTTTTGCAAATCTCCCCAGTGTCTGGCTTAATAGAACATAGTTGGATTCTCTCATCTGTTCTGTGTTCCATCTGTCACTATGTCATAACATATCATCTCATATTAGCTTCCTAGTGCTGCTGTAACAAATCTGTATTACTTTCTCACAGCTGCCATAACAAAGTACCACAAATTAGGTGGTTTAAAACAACAGATATTTATTCTCTTGCAGTCAGGAAGCCAGAGGTCCGAAATCAAGGTGTCAGCAAGGTTGGTTCCTTCTGGAGACTCAGGGTGAATTTGTTCTATGCCTCTCTCCCGATGTCTAGTGGTTGCCAGCAATCCTTAGTGTTCCTTGGCTTATAGCTGCATCACTTCAGTCTCCGCCTCTGTCTCAAATGGCATTCTTCCCTGTGTACAGTCACGTGCCACATTACGATGTTTTGGTCGATGACAGACTGCATATATGACCGTGGTCCCATAAAATTAGCACCATATGGCCTAGGTATGTAGTAAGCTATACTATCTAGGTTTGTGTGAGTGCACTCTATGATGTTTACACAATGACAAAATCGCCTAAGGACACATTTCTCAATGTATCTGTCATTAAGTGACGCATTACTGTATTTCTATGTGTGTCTCTCTCCTTGTAAGAACACCACCCATTGGAGTTAGGGGCTATCCTAATCCTGAATGACCTCATCTTAACTTAATTACATCTATAAAAACCCTATTTACAAATAAGGTCACATTCACAGGTTCTGGTAGACATTAATTTTGTGGAGACAAACCCAGTACAATCTACCCTCTGGGCCCTCAAAACTCACATCCATCCCACGTACAAAATACATTCATCCCATCCCAACATTCCTTAAAGTCTTCACTAATTCCAGGATTAACTCTAAATCCAAAACTCTCATCTAAATAGCATCAACGCAAAAAATTTCAAATCTCATCATGTAAATCAGGTATGGGTGAGACTCTGGTATGACCTATCCTGGTTTCCTCTCCACCTGTGGACCCGTGAAACTAGAAAACAAGTTGTCAGCTAGCAAAATACAATGCTGGGGCAAGCATCGGCTAGACATTCCCATTCCGAAAGGAAGAAAATGGAAAGAATAAAGGAGTCGCTGGTCTAAAGCAAGTTTGCAACCCAGCAGGGCAGATTTCATGAGGTTTCAAGGCCTGAGAATAATCATCTGCAACTTGATCTGCCCTCTGGGCCCACAAAGGCTTCACCAGCCCCAACTTCTAGACCCTCAGAGGCCCTGCTGGCTCAAGCCTCTCCGTCCTCAGCCTGGGACACAGTCTTACCCTCTGGGCAGCCCATTTCCTGCTTATAAAATCCCAGAAGTCTGGCAGGCTTCCTTCATTTTGTCCTGTCTCTTTTCCCATCAGGCCAAGCTGGCAGTGTTTCTGCTGATACAGTACTCTCAAAAACCTGTCATTCTTCCATGGATGTCAAGGGAGTCGATGCCATTAGGCCCGAGGGTTCTCCACAGATCCTTCTTGGATAACCACGTCTCTATTCCTGGCTTCTGCTGAGATGGTTGATGGTATCTGTGGTCACACAAGCCTGATCTTTCCAGGTTTTCCAGCCACACCCTTGCTGATCTCCCCAGATGATGCCTTGGCATCTTTTGCAATATGGATAGGCTGTGAATATTCCAAAGCATCATGTTCTAGTTTCTTTTTGCTGACCAGTTCCTTCCTCAATTTATCTGTTTCCTCTTGCAATTTAGTATAAGCAGCAAGAAATCAGGCCCCATCTTCCAGTTTTGCTTGGAAACCTCAGCTAAAAATTCAATTTCATTGTTTTTCACCCAAAAGCAGAACACAATTCGCCAGGTTTTTTGCCATTTTATAACAAGGATCACTTTTGCTCCAGTGTCCAATACTATGTTCTTCATTTCTGTTTGAGGTCTCACCAGAAGCACCTTTAATGCTCATATTTCTGTCAACATTCTGTTCATGATGATATAGGAATTTTCCAAGATGATAGACGCTTTCTCTACTGTCCCCATTGCTTCTGTCTGAGCCCTCACCGAAACTGCTTTTAACATCCACGTTTCTACCAATAGTCTTGTCAGGGTAATCTAGACTTCTAGACACCTTTCTGTCTTCTAGATAGACTTTCTATCATGGGGCTCAAAGTTCTTCCAGCCTTTACCCATTACCCAATTCCAAAGCCACGTCAACATTTTTTGGTATTTGTTACAGCAGCACATTACTTTCTGGTATCAAAATCTACTATTTTCCTGGGGCTACCATAAGAAATTACCACAAGCTGAGTGGCTTAAAAAAGCAGATAGTTATTCTCTTGCAGTTCAGGAAGGCAGAGGTCTGAAACCAGGTGTTAGAGGTTTGGTTCCTTCTGGAGGCTGTTTCATGCCTCTCTCCTGGCTTCTGGTGGTAGCCAGAATCCTTGGTGCTCCTTGGCTTGTAGCTGTATCACTTCAGTCCCATTTTCTGCTTCTCTTGTCACGTGGCCTCCTTCCCTGTGTACCCTCACATGGCATTCTCATAAGGGCTACAGTCATTGGATTCAGGGCCCTAATCTAGTATGACCTCATCTAATTACATTTGTAAAGATCCTATTTCCAAATAAGGTCCCATTCACAGGTTCCAGGTGGACATGCATTTCTGGAGGACACTATTCAACCTAGCACACATCTTAATATTGTTTTGAAAATATTTTTGACCTTGCAGACATCTTGAAAGGGTCTCAGGGAGCCCTGAGGATCTTGGAATAGCCTTTGGGAACCACTGAATTATGGCATGGTTTATCTCAGTTCTAGTCCATGACTTTCAGAAGTTATGGTGAAGTTTGCATCTCTAGCTGGACACTTCTAAAAACTACAGAATAGCTTTCAAATAAAGATTCATAATTTCTGTTGGCACAAATTTATCAGAAGTAACTTCATGAATCAACCTAATAGAAAAAATGTCTTAAGTTATGTTGCCTTTATGCCTCTTTGTTCATATTATCAGAGTTAAAGAAATTAAAAGATGTTTATTGTACTTATTCTTTCATTTTTAAGGTAAACATCTATTGTAAAGATTCTCTGCACCATCACCCAGCACTCACAGCTAACATTTTAGTCTATTTCTTTCCAATCTCCCCTATTTATGTGTATACTGGAATCATTCTGTAGTTTGCTATCTTGCATCTCATATATTGCACACAGTAACAATAGAAACATATCCTGTGTTTACTTGGAGCCAGTAAGCACTTCACAAGAACGGTATAAGGGCGGGCACTATTGTGCCCATTTCATAGATGAAGAATCTGAAACAAAACCAGGTTAGATAATTAGTTCTATAGAAGCTATATTCGTTATCTGTTGCTATGTAACAAATTACCCCAAAACTCAGTGGCTTAAAGCAACAAACATTTACGATCTCATAGCTTCTGCAGGTCAGGAATCCAAGCACAGCTCCCTGGGTGCTCAGGCTCACCTCGGGGTGAATCGGCGTGAATCTGCCTTCAGCTCGCTCAGGCAGTCAGTCATTGGCAGGATGCAGTTCTTGTGTGAAAGAGTGACTCCATTTTGTACCCTGGACTCTGTCTTGTTTAAAAAAATAGGAAATTGTGCTGACCTTGCTCACTTGCCAAAAGGGAGCTATTTGCTGAGAAGAGACTTTTTGAAGGACTGTGCAAAAATGTACTTTTTCAGGTAGCAACAAGATGTCCTTGAGTAAGCCAATGAACTGTAAATTTACCCTCCCTGAAAACCACCGAGGTGACTGTTCTGGGCTCACCTTGTCGCTCATAAAAACTCCTGAGTTTCACTCCTCAGAGGGACACTTTTCTGGCTACTGCCGGAACCTATGCTCCCTGAATTGCAATTCTGAGACCCCCGAAAGAAATTCTCCTTTTCTTTTGCAGTTGCTTTTTTCTACGGTGACACTTGCAGGCTGTTAAACTGAGGACCTCAGTCCCTCACTGGCTGTTGTCTGGAGATGGCTCTCAGTTCCTTACCACGTGGGCCTCTCCTTAGGGGAGCTCACTACAGGGCAGCTCAGTTGATCAGAGCAAACAAGAAGAGCCTGAGAGAGTGTGAGCAAGGCAGAAGCCAGGGGTCCCATAACCTAATCTTACAAGAGACCTCCCACTACATTTGCTCTACTTTGTTCTTCAGAAGCCAGTCACTAGGTCCAGCCCACTCTCAGCAGGAAGGGACTACACAAGGGCAGCTAGCACTAGGCCCTCACAAGGGTCGGGCCCCTGACTGCTGGACCATGTGGGCTCTATCCAAACAACACGTTAGAGCTGCTTGGATCCCACATCTCAGAAACAAATTAACACTTAGAACATAAGGGGATGTTACCCTTAGGAACATCAGTCTCATCTCAAACTCAGGATCTTCAATTGTGAGGAAAGGGGGCGAATTGTGGATAGTGTATGTAGGCCAGGTGGCTTCTTCCTAAGCTCCTGCCTGGTCTGGCCTAGAAAGGCTGCGCCGAGCAGGCTCATCGATTACACCTGATGGGTGAGTGGAACCCCACCCCCCCCAGATACAGTCCTGGCCCCAGTGAGACACTCCTACCTCCATGGTCACTGTCCTATATTCCCTGCTAGATTTACTAGGTTTCTTTGGGATGAGCTAGACCTGTGACACTTGCCACTGAGAAACACTTAATACTGAGTATACCAAGCTAACTTCTAGCCAGGGAATCTCAAAATTGTTAAGCTACTCTTACATAGATAGACATATGGATATATATATATATAATTATATATATAAATATATATGATATATATTATAAATATTACATTATTTATATTATGATTATATATAAATATATAATATATAAATGTGTATGGACATATATAAAATATATATATAATGGACATACATATAATTTATACATATTTTTTATATATACATAAAGTAAGCTGAGATGTTATACTCCTAATAAACCATTCATGAGGCTTTTCTTTATGGCATTACGGGCTTCTATAGGTAACACTGCATCATTTGCAAGAGATATTATTCATTAAATGGTTTCTGTATTAAGCATTATATATAGCCAACGGCTGACTAAGCCAATAAATGCTGACTTGATTACAAATCTGCTTAGCTTAAAACTTACTTTTTAATTCACCAATTAACCTCTAACCTTTAGGGTTAAGGAGTTTCCAGTATTTTGCCCAAAAGTTATAGCTCAGTCACTTATTGTACGCATCACTTTATCTATCACATGTTCTCCTCTTTAAGTAGTGTAACACTTATCAGACAGAAGCACCTGTAAATCCTTTAGTATTGTTAATCTTAAATGATAGCAAAGCTATGGGAAAGCAGAACTTTTAAAACATATATATACATGTAGAATGCCCTCCTGGAACTTGTTTTGGTTTGGAAACCACCAAAAGTGTTAGTGGAAAATGCTGCCATTTCTTTATGTCTTGATGAACAACTCCAAGAAGCACAAACAAGATATGGATACAGCCTTTGTTCACTCAAGAGTTAAGCTATCGTTCAAGAATTAAGTAACTAACTCCTCTCCCTGGGGGCAGAACAGCTGCCTAAAGACAAGACTGACTCTTCCAACTGGAAAGCACTCAGAATCCACTATCTATTGTCTTGCCTTTTCCTAGTTAAGCCTCAGGAACTTGATCCCAAAATTCTCTTACTCTTATTCTGCCCAACAAATAACGCCACTGTATTCCTTTGTTCCTTCAGTGACTGTGACGCTTGGGAACAGTCACAGACTTGTGGCTGGGACAGACAGCCATGCCACAAGACCTGCCGCTCTGAGACTGGCAAGAAAATGGTAGCACTACAATACAGCAACCTACACAAAATGGACAAATTCATAGAAAGACACAAGCTACTGAAACTGACTCAAGAAGATGCAGAAAATCTGAATAGAACTCTAACAAGGAGGTGAATTAGTAACTTAAAAATTTCCCACAAAGAAAAGCCCAGGCCCACAAGTATGTGTCAATATCTTTTCCTAAAACACTCCCACCTCCCCAAATCCCTATCACGTACACACACACACGGTGTATTAATCACTCAGAAGCCCAGCAAGGCATCTCAGCTGGACTACGCTTTAATTAGAAACAACTATTTTATTTAGAGATGTATACACAATTAGCAATTAGGATATCTTTATATACAGATATAACAACTTGCAAGAGCTTAAGCTTCGGGAGGCCGTTCTAGGTAATTTTTAGGGTCCTTTTCAGCTCTGTAAGTCAGTGATTCTGCATTTATGGGCAGAAAGTAATCAACTGTCCACCTGATTGTCTCAGCAGGAAGTAAAACCTAATACAAAGAAGAACAAATCAACCAACAAATATTCTGCCTTAAAAAACAAAAATACAAGAAAAACTTTTGAAATGTTAATTTCAACTCCAGTAAAACAAATGCCTACGTAAAAAAAATTCTTTGCTCCCTCCCAGAATAGAAAGGGAAGAACTCTTGCCGGGCTCAATCTTTGAGGGCACAGAGGATTTTAAACCAGTCCTGGGATTCAGTCCAAGAAATGGAGCCCACAGTCCTCAAGTGGAATTCCCTCAGGCAAGCTGGAACCACATCCAGAGATCTTCTGCAACACAGTCAACTCTGTCACCTGGTTATATTAAGTTAACAGCAACTACTGCTGGTTAGTTTGGAAGTCCTTTTAAAGAAAAAGCAGAAAAAAGGCACCACATTTCTGTTCTAAGTCAACGTTAAAATCAGCTTCTCCCTCTTTTTCCTCTTCCTCTTCTTCTCTTCCAAGTGGCTGGTGGCATCAGCAAAAAACATAACTTCACTTTTTGCCTCACATTCCCTCTTGAGATAATCAAGACCTGCCATGTTGAAGCCGATAACATCCTGGGGAGGAATACGGGAAAGATTAAACAAACTTCCTCTCACTTCAGTTCAACAGAGCAGCCTGTGTGAGTCAGGGAACCATGCTGCAGGAGTGGTACCCATCCCTCCCTGTGGAAGGTCTGGGCCTGTTGTTTTTTTCCTATTCCTCCCAGCTCCAGGGAAAAGCTCATCTCAAATACAGAGGTATGTCTGGTCAGTCTCGCCAAAAGATGAGCACAGCGCACTACGCTACTTTTAAGTTACATACACACTAGGATTAGCCCCTCGTGATTGTATTTCTACAAAGATACTTACCCGGACTTGCCTGACTTTTGAAATAGTTGTTTCCTTTAATTTTTCAATCACTGGCACAAGCATTTGGTTGCTAGTGATCTGCCCAAAGTGAATCCTAATAGAAAAATAGAAGAGTCATGTTACAAAGAGGAGTAGTGGTTCTGGCTCTACTTATCCCTTCTAGAAATAGCAAATAGACAGTATCAAAGCAAAAAAAGAAAAAAAAGATTCATTTTACCATATGGGAGTATAGAAATGCTTCTAGCAAAACAACACTAAAGAAGCGTCTTCCCTACTATTCAGTTCAATCTGATGACAATTTTTAAAATACTATCCTAAACCTTACGACACATTCAATTCATCTGCAAAGCTGACTCTTTTTCCCAGTAATCTACCAGGTGGCCATAGATTTTGGCAATCATATTTTATGGAAGGCTCAGTGAGAAAATGAGCCTTCTAAGAAATGCTAACTCAACAAATCTTTCTAATGAAGCCATGGCGGAAAAGAGGTAATCACTGATCAGAGAGTCAAACTCCCACCTGGAGGACCAAGATGCCCTTGGTGAATCCACGCTCCTTTAATCTCCACGCTCATCCTCACCCCCAGTTGTGACTTGCAATGTCCACCTGTGAGGCAGTAACCGTCTACAACCCTCTGATATGCTAGACGTATTCGCGGTGTTTCTCTTAGAATCAGTAACTCTGATTGACCAGCACATATGCCACAGCAGTAAGAAATTATTAGTGAGATTGCTGAGGGTGAATTTATGTCCTCACAACTTGCTCAAAAGTATCAATATGGTCATAGTGTAATATTAACATATCATTGTTCTTCTTTTGCCACTATACTGATAAAATAAAAGGAATGGAGGGTTGAGAATCATGAAAACAGGCCAATTCACCAAATACCAGTTCACTAAATATACCTGTTTTTTTGAACTATTTGGTATTGGCTGACCAGTCTGTATTTTGTCTTCATAACAGCATTTTAAGGAATGTTCAGTTGGTCTCTCTTGCTGTTCCCAGCTACGACAGCTTGAAACTGAGGGGCAGAGACCAGGAGACAGGAAGATTCTATTCTTAAGCCTTTGTAAATACATTCTTCTTAATTACATAATAACAAGAATCTTTCATACTTAAGAATGTACTCTAACAAACATATTTTATGTTTTTCATTCCCTCTATATATGGCCCTACTTTTCCATTTGTACCTATAGAGACTAGGAAAATAAATCCACTATTCCTTAAAATGCTGTTATGAGGACAGAACAAAACCATTTTGCTTAAACAGTTAAAAAGGAACAACAAATGAGGCAAACTGGCCGTTGAGTAACAGGCTCTTAGTCAACTGCCTGGAACCAGAGCCACTGTGTTAGACGCCAGCCCGGAGACCTGCGCCTGACGCGGCACTCCTGAGCAACGTGCCGCCTCATATTAAAGAGGCGGGCCGTCACCATCCTTGTTCTAAGGGCAAGACTGATTCCAAAGGAGAAGAAATAATTTATGTCAGGCAGCACTAAAATTCTGTGAGTCTCTGAGTGTGAAATCTCAGCCATCTTAACCCCGAAGCACTGAGACCTTCAGTTCAAGCAGGACTAGAGCAGCTCCGCTGAGGAGGCCCGGGGTTCTGTGGAAAATGACGTCACCTGAGGAGAAAGAAAAGGCAGCGACACAGAAGTTCAACATCGGAGCCCAGCTGGATGAGTTCGTTAAAGAGCGTGAGGAGGTCTGGGACATAGGAGAAAGGCAGCACAAGCAGGGACTCTTCCAGCTCGCTGAGGAAGAAGGAAATAAACATTAAAACACCACAGTTCTTAATGTGATCAAGTTTTAAATCTTTTCCTCTATTGTTTTTACTGCTCTTCTACTTGAACAGATATTATCCATTTAGAGTTAAATATTCATCTATGTTCTACATGGTTCTCTCTTTTCACTGTTTTTTCATATTTAACCTTTTAATCTATTTGATGTATTTTGGCCCCTGGCATGGTAGGAGAATCTCACTTCTTTTTCTTCCAGATAACCAATTTCTCCAAAGTCTTTTGTTTAATATTCCATATTTATATGATATTTCTCTTACCACACACTGAGTCCTTATAGATGAGAGTCTGTTTCAGGGCTTTCAAGTCTGTTTTGATGATCAAGTGATTCTGACAACGATCCTGTACTATTTCAATTTTGCTAATTTTATAGCTTTTTAATCTAAGAGAATAGCTCGCTCTTGTTATTCTGGTTTGGTTTGTTTTACTTTTCTTGAACTAGTTCGAGTATCATTTCAGCAATTCTAATTAAAAATCTGAAGAGGATTTCAACTGGGATCATAAACCTATAAATTAGTTTAAGAAAAAGTAAATCTTCAAAATACAGAATCTTCCCATCTAGGAATGTAAGTACTGCAATTAATCTAAATTTTCCTCCAAATTTCTCCAGTGAAGTTTCATCATTATCCTCAGATAGGTCCTGTTTATTTCTTGTAAGGGATATATTTAGATATTGAGATTTTTTATGAAAAATAATAACTTTCAGCAGGTCAAACTCATAAATAAAATCCAAAGGTAAATCACAAACAAGAAACATTATTCCAAAAATATATGACAAAAGATATAAAGAATTCTTAAAAACCAGTATAAAGAGCACAAGAAAGGGAAAGTAACTAAAAATTCACAGGTAAAAATATAAATGGCCAACAAATAAAATTTTAATTTCATTAATAATCAAAAGAAATGAAAATAATACACTATCACCTTTTGCCTCTCAAACTGGCAAAAAATTTTTAAAAGGCTGGTAAAAATCAGTACAAGCACTCTGAAAAGTAATTCAGCAACATACGCCTTTAGAAAGCTCATGCCCAGTGATCAGTTATTAGACTACCAGGATTCTTAAAAAAATAGTAACAATGACTAAGATTTATATATAAAGGTGTTCACAGTATTAATAATAGCAAAAAACAAAACCAACATCCAATAGTAATTATTCATACAATGGAATATTTTGAATTCAATAATATGTTTTTGAAGAATATTAATAACAGGAGCAAATGCTCAAGAACTATTCTGTGAAAAAGAAGATAGAAAAGTGTACACAGTATGATTCCAATTGTGTATGTACACAGAACATAAGCCAAAGGAAATATACAACAAAAAATGTTAACAGTTGGTACTTCCAACCAAGTAAGAGATTATTTCATTACCTACAATGTAAAGTAGCACCACCCTGCATTTGCCCTTAAAAGTATCTCCCTTCATACTTTAGGAACAGCTTCCTAGTTCTGCCTTCAAAAGATTCTAACAAATTATTTTCCATCAAAATTTTGCCATAGTTAAACCTATAAGGAGGATAACCATCAATTATAATTTCTACTTATCTCATGTTGAAATAAGCATTTAATAAATGTTGTTAGCTGACAAATTATAATCATTGTGCACTGGGACTCACCTTGACTTGATTCCTTTGAAAATCTCCAACACATAAGCTGAAGGCTATAAAGGAAGCATAAGAGCATGAGTGATACTCTTGGTTGGTTTCTATTGAAGCTCTCTAGTCTCAACCTCCTCAAAGACAGGGACTGCTCCCTCTCACTTGAGAAACAGTGTTCTAAAATGGCAAGACATGCACGGGCTTAGAGTTAGTCAGATCTGGGTTCATAATCCAGTTCTGCCTCTTAGCAACTATGTTACCTTCTGTCGATAAGTCAGGCCAGTTTCCTATCTATAAAATGAAGATGCACTGACTCACAAGAGTATTGGGATGAATGAGACATACAAGTAAAGTACTAAGTAATTAGAGATTGCTGGATAAGCATACGTTCTCCCTCTACTCTCCCTCTCTCTCCTCCTTTATTTGACTTATTTATTTAAACTTTTCCTCCAAAAGCTTCAATTTGAAAGTTCATGTAAATGAACAGAATCTTCAGAGGGCTTTGGATACTGAACATAAATAAGCACTAGAAAATAGAAGAATGCCAGTTCAGTCCAATCAAAAAGGCCGAATCGAAAGTTACACTAAAAAGGTCCTTTTGAAATACAAAATATCCTAGAGGATTCTGCCATTCAAGAGAGATTTTTAAAGATGAAGTATTTCCCAATACATCCATTCTCAAATCATGCCTCTTCACTTCCTCTCTTGTCCTTGAAAGTAACCTTTGAATGACCAAGGGGAAACTGTTAGACATCCTACTCACAGAAATACTGCCATAAGCCATCAAGATGGGGTTGATGGGAAGAGGGACCTATGAAGAAATTATTAAATCAAGTCATTAGAAAACAAGACCTTGATAGTGCTTTTCATAGGTAGGGTGATAACAGTATTTTACATTTTGAAAAGAGAAAACTGAGACCCAAAAGACTGAAAGGGTGTCAAAGAATTATCAGGCCTTTTAGTTTCTATTGTGCTTATGAATGAGTTTGGGCAATACACTTCATCTAGAATAGTCACCCTGCCTCCCAAAGCAAAGCAGGAGCATAAGTTTCTAGTCAACAGAATCAGCTCAATCTACAATTTCCCCTCCTCTTTTTATTAAGACCAAGCTTCCTTCCTCCCCATTCCTCAATTCCTTCTAATATCTGAATTAGAAAAAATTTTATCACATTTATCTCATTTCCTGATCTGAGTTAATAAATACTGAAACAATGACTTTCTCCTCAGGAATTGTCTCTATCTACACATGTTTCCTAGAGCATAACTTAATGGGCTATCTTACCTCCTTCCCCGCAGCTTTACAAATGGCTTTGTGTTCTTTCATTTTTGCAGTTTCTTCTCGGTATAGCTCAACAGCCTCCATGATCCTCTCAGCCTACATGGATGATGACAAAGGAAAGAAATCATCACAACACACTCCATCATCTCAGAACCCTGCAACTGGAAGGCCTGACTAGAAATTTACCAGATAAAGTAGCTTGAGTCAGTTTAATAAAGATGTGCCAATAGAGTGCCAACAGCATCTAAAGACGTCTTTGGTTTTTCTATTCTTTTTTTCAATTTACGGGGAGGAAACTATGAGTCATGGATTCAGGTGAGACTGTATGTGGACACCTTGAGGCAGGCAGCTCCCAGGAACACCTGAAAGTGCTATTTTCAGAAGATCAAGCTTTCCTTTCTAGAAACCACACATTGATTAAACAGATTCAGCACTACTCCTGTCCTTGGTTACAAGGGAGGAAAACAGAGGTTATGATCTCCATCTATGAAGTTCATTAAGTTTTCTGACACAAAAGGGCTATTTGGTTGCTAAAGGCTTTTAATAAAAAGTTGAGATGCTAGGAAAAAATGAGATACTATATTCTATATCAACTTACTGCTTTGACCGTTTCAATAGTTTTCTTTCCAGTAAAGTAATTGTCACCTTGAGTCTCTCCCGGAACCTGCCAGAAACAAAGAGATCTTTGAACGATATCACTGACAGGCATTAAAGAGCCAATAAATTAATCTTATATCCATAAAAGAACAGGCATTACTGTGTAATGATGATGATAACACGGTGTTATCAGCTCCCACTAACTGAGTACTTAGTAAGTGCCAGACACCATCTTAAGTGCTTTATATGTATTATCATAAGAATATATCCTGCTCTACAAAGGTTTAAAGAGAATGCCTAATTTCTCAAATTTTCTGATTTTCACTTTTGAAAATTATTTCATTTTGGAATAAAATAATTCCCTGAAACCTCCTTAAAGAAAAAGCCAGAATGACAATCACTCAATACCCAATTTGGTCAATCTTTTGTCCCATAAAATCAGGAGATACAGTTGCATTAAAAAGGACTACACAGATTCCTTCCCATATCAGCTGGTGATGACTTCAGTATGTAGCCCTAATTCTGATTCCATCAGAAATTCTTGAAATTAGAATAAATCTCAATAAGATAATTATAGGGCACCATCTCAGGGTCCCAAAAGATTTACTTACTGCTGGTTGGTCTTCTTTGGCCACACTCTCCTCATATTCTGCTTCCCTTTGCTGCCAATAGATAGATATAAATTAATTTAAAAGGAAAAACATGGGCTGCACATGAAGTGAAATGAGACAGTGAGAAACTACTTCTTTCAAAACATTATCCCCTAATGGCATGCCTGTCTCTGCCTGACCGCAGAAATGGTGACAGTAGTCTTGGAAACATCTCCTGGAGGTTCTTGGACCTGTGCTGACTGAGCTGTGACTGCACTGGACAGGCTTTAGCTGGGATAGCATGTCAGACACCCACCAGCATATCTGTAACCAAGCCTAAAGTCCTCACCATCTCCCTTTCTTCCTCAAGAATAAGAGGCTCCCGTGTTCTCTCCCAGAGTCTCAGAGATTTGTCATGGGACGACGACACAACGTAGTCTCCACTGGGGCTTACAGCCAAGCACCATATTTCCTGGTGGTGCCCCTGAAGAGACAAAAAACAGAAACAAAAACCCTGAATAAGGCTACCTTACTCACAGACAGCTACCTGCTTACATTAGTGGGAGATCAACACTCAATCTCAAAAGTAGTTCTTAAGGACTGAGTAAGCAAAGCAGACAAGAGGTTACCTCCAGAGTCTGTATGTGTTCAAATTTGTCCGCATCCCACTGCTTAATCTTGCGGTCTTTCCCAGCAGTGAAGAAGAGGTGAGACTTGGGTACAAACTGTAGGTACATCACACTACAGAGTGATAGAAGTATTCAAATGTTATCAAATTCCACATTATTAGAAAGAGCCTTACACACATAAATAGATTTTGGATGGCTAGTTCTAGACTGTCTTATTACTTACATTTAGAAGTTTCAATTTATGACTGTCTGAGAACACTAAATAAAAGACACTGACGCTCAAGGCAAATGATACTCAGAGGTGACTCAAAGGGAGGTCTTAGAAAAGACTGCACCTACCTGTCATCATGTGCAAAAAGAGATTTGTGGCAGTCCCCAAAGTCCAAACCCCAGATTTTCACATTCCTGTCAGCAGAGCCAGTTGCTATTAGTGCTCCATCCTATGAGGAAGAGAAGTAAAACATTATTTGATTACCTGAAACTCTGTAAATTAGATAAAGAAAAGCTAACCGGAACATTTAACCCACTTCTTTCAAAAACATTAAAATCAACGCCAAAAAATGAATTTTAGCTCTCTACCAAAAGTACCCACTTCTTTGCTTTTACCTACAGATCTACTTTAAAAGCTTCTTAAGTGAAAGCAAGAATTTGGTGGCTTATGTTTTGGTTGTGCCTGGATGTTGGTTATCTGTTTACTTCGTTAAATAGATACGAAAAAGAATCTCTGATCTCTGTCATAGGATTTGGGGGGAGAGAGGAAGAGGGAAAGAGACAGAAAAATGAGGCTGGGAAAGAAGCTACCAGAATGTTTATGACCTAGCTTTTTATCCCATGTTCCCTATCACTATTTCTCTTATCTTTCCTATTTCAATTCCCAGTTCAAATGATTATCACAGAACAAGAAAACTGGAAATATTTTCTAACACTAACTTATTCTGTGAATGTACTGATCATGACAACAAGAGCACAGGGCCAAATCCTTTTACCCGGACTACACATTGTTTCTAAATATATAACTAGACATTGCAAAAATACGATTTTGGTCAAAAGACTAAAAGCATACGTAGTGCAAAATACTGTAAATATCTACCTCACCAATATTATCCTTCAGAACAAAAGGGGATGCTTTTTTTTAAAGTCTTTCACATTTTAGGGTGTTTTACCAATTATAGTATTTTAGACAACAAAATACTATTTGGGAATCCACAACAGGGAGTTAGTTATGAGGAAGCATTCAGATATTTGTCAAAATATTCTGAAAGCATTAAAGTACATATATTTAAGCTATGGTTATTACAATTACTTTATGATTTCTTTTTTTTGGAGAAAGATATACAACAGAATGAAAAAATAAATACTCTAAAAAGAAGATATCAAGCCAAGAACTAGGGAAGCGCTTTAGAAAAGACAAGTTGTCACTGAGACACTATTTAACTTTTACTTACATAAGAGATGTCCATGCATATAACAGGCAGTTTGTGTCCATACAGCGACAGAAAAAACTAAACATTAAAAAATACATATATAAATAAGTCACGTCCGTCTATACAATATACTTTATTACATGTGGATCTAAAACATAACTTTAAAATACAATGCTAAAAAATGTTCTGCATTGCTTTATGTCTATATTTTCAAAGAAGACAATTGAACCGCCAAAGGCAGCTTGAACCTATGTCTAGCACACAGACCCTGCAGGCACTTGCCAAGAACACTACAATGAAGTGGAGCCAGCGATGTCCTGGAAGCCTACTGCCTCAATCAGAATACGGCAGAGATGTTCTCTGGATCTCTTAGCTGAAAGGACTCTAGGGCACTTGTTTCACAATACTCCTAGGCCCAGTCCAGTCCTACTGACTCTCTGGGCAAAGGGCCCAGTAATCTATATTTTTATAAGAAACCCAAATGATCCTGATGTACAGCCAAGGGTGGAATCACTGCCCAGGACACCCAGCAATACTCTTAGAACTATTGGCTACGACAAATTTTTCTATCCACAGATTTTCTGAACGCATGAAATATAACTTGCTTTAAACAAAATTTTAAAAAATTTATGAACCAAAGGATTCTTGTAAAACTCTAGCTTTCCTAGTGCACCTGCAATGTTTTGATTCACACACAAATTTTTAGAAACATAGTACTGCTGGGCCACTTCTTTTTAGTCTCAGCTCAAGGTCAGTCAGAAAGAAAGAAAGAAAGAATATTCCCAGGCCTAACCACTGCACCTTTAAAGTGTCCACGTAGAAAATTTTCACGGTGCAGTCCAGCAGAGACACAGCCAACAGCTTTTGATTGGGAGAGTAACTGACACACAGAACATCTTCATCTAGTTGCAAGGTTCGGGTTTGCTTCACAGAAAGTCTGGCAGACAAAAAGCATCAAGAAAAAAATAAATACTGAGTACTCTACCAAGGGAGACAAAAATTCCAAAAACACTCTGGAGCGCAACAGAAATACACATGTCAAAAGTCCATTCAGTGGTTTCTCATTTTCACTCCAAAACATGGACATAAATTAAAAAAAAATATTTACTCACCTCTTCTGGGTACTGTTTTCATCTTTCACCAACTCAAAATCCCAGAACCTGACAGATTTATCTGCACCACCTGTCACAAAGCCACGCTAAAAATCAAATAACATTTCAATTAAAAAATATTTTAGGGGCCGGCCTGGTGGGGTAGTGGTTAAGTTCGTGCATTCCACTTTGGTGGCCCAGGGTTCACGAGTTTGGATCCCGGGTGTGGTCCTATACACTGCTCATCACGCTATGCTGTGGTGGTGTCCCACATACAAACCAGAGGAAGACTGGCACGGATGTTAGCTCAGTGATAGTCTTCCCCAAGCAAAGAAATAAAATAAAATAAAATCTTTTAGTACAGAAATTTTGATAAGAAGACACATGAAAATAGTATAAAAGACCATTTTTACTTAATGGCATGGGACAAGAATTAAGAAAATGTGGTTTCTCCTTAACCCCTTTCATTGCTTTTTTGGGGCTGCTGCCACAGACCTTATTTGAGAATTCCTAGCAGAGACTAATACAGACAGATGATAACATGTGTCAAATTCTAGTTATACTTTCATTTAGCATTCTGAAGAAAGACTCAATGAACACTGTGGGGGTTTTTGCTCCACCTAAAAAGGCAACAGTCAAAAGAATTTGCTGTTGAGTAAGAAAATACTCTGAAATACACATAGATTGGGTAATCTAAATAAGTTTGTTCAAAGTATTTACCTTGGAAGGGCATAAATTTATTCCTGCAACATCCTTGCTTAAAATATGTTCAAAACTGTTTTGCAATATCAAGAAAATTAGTCTCATCACACTGTAGTGTTAGTGCAAAGTATATAGAACATGAAGTCAGAAAACTAGATCTCAAGTGTCTATTCTGCCATTTCAGAGATTTATAACATAGGAAATAAACTTACAACAATCGTTAGTCTTGTTGTAGTGATAAAGACTACCTAGTTTATAAAACCATTGTAAAAATAACAATGATATAACGGATGTGAAAATACTTCGGAAAAGATAGAACACTCTACAAAGGCAAGATGTTATTACTACTTAAATTTTAAATGCTGTTTTGTTTCGACCCTAAACAGCACTGCCCACACTAAATTCTAGATTCTGTCTTTTCCAAAAATAATATCTGTTTTCAATGGATGAAGGTTTGCCACCATTGACAATATTCAAACAAACGGGCCACAATCTCTTAAGGTATTGTCAAAAAATACCTCAAAATGTTCTGAGCAACAGCACCATTACTAGCATAAGTATACAATTCTCCAGAGCGACTCCTCTGAAGGGAAGCACACTACTATGACTTGACAGGGCTGACGTATTCGCTAAAAAACACTAGATTTACATAGTCATAGATGTACGGACCAAAAGGGAGCAGAAAAGTGTACTCTATCCTCTACATTGTGTTGCCCAAGTAAGCATTTCCTCTTAAAAGGTATCACAAACCATTGGTAAAAAATTATGAGGGTAAGCAATGTGATGTCATGTAGCTGATGATCCAGAGCAGCTGAACAAGAATTCATTTCATAATGACAGCTGTTTATATTATCAGGCACAAGATATGGCCTCATATGATATGAAATTATGTATCATATATGCAAAATATGTATCATATACTAATAATATTATATATTAAAGATTACATAAAAAGTGAGCTTTCCTTAAAGATATCCTGAGAAAGATCTTTGCTAGGCAGCAATAAAACTTGATATAAGAAATGGGAAATGCAGCCAGAGTACTGAAGCCCAGATCTTAACATCTGGTTTAGTTACCTGATCTGGAGAGAGAGACAAGGACCACAAAGCTCCATCATGTGCATCTATTGTCTCCAGCAGATTTCCTGAGGCCAAGTCATAAAGCTGCAGCTTTCCTGTCTGTGGAAGACACATAATGAGCACAGCTCTCATGAGCACACCTGCAACCTCCATGATTCATGCCTACACAGGTTAGAAAAGATTTCATAACCAAGCAGCAACAATGTGGCCAACTGCTTAGGAAATGGACCCCACGTTCCATGCTCTGTACTTCCTATCTGAAAAACTGCTGTTAAATCCCCTACTGACATACTGAGTTAACCTTGGCGGGGTTACTATGCTGACAGCTATGGAACAGTATAACCTTGTAGTGCAGGACTCTTGTCACTTTCATTGGTTCCCCAACTTCAAAAGGGAAATATCATGGCCATAGGCAAATCAGAATAAACTCAATAGCAAAAGGCAAACCTAAAAATCTTTGACGTTTAATCAACCCTAAGCAGACCACCCTTCATGGTAACTGGCTTAACCAACTCTTCTCCATCTAGCTTAGATTTCCTCCCCTACGATACAATGACAGCAAGAAACACAAATCTACTTACAATGTTAGGGAGGGCAACGAACTTCAAAAGACAAACTGCAATAGCTTAGAAAAGATTCAGCTACACCTCCTCTTTAGAGCTCTGTGTACGCCGTGGTCACCATGCCAGCATGGAACACACAACAGCAAAGCCTGCTCTATGATGAGCTTCCACAAATGTGGTGGGAAGCGGGTTAAGATGAAAGACTTGAGACCCAGGGTCACCTCTTTCCAACTCTGTGACTGTGGGTGAATTCATCCCCATGAGCCTGTTTTTTCATCTGTAAAATAGAGTTTATATCACCAACCTTGCTAAGCTATTGTGGGGAATAAATGAGATAATGTACATTAACTGCCTGGCACAGAGGCCATATTTTAGTCATACGTAGTCTTCGAAGCAATTCACAAAATGCCTTTCCAAGAGCAAATAGTAGATGGACATTTGTTAAAAGAATGAATGAAAAATGAGGGAAACTTTTAACTGAGATTTAATCTTTTTCCCTGGCACTGACCCTAAAATCTCTCCAGCTTATTTTACACTTTTTGCCAAGCAAAAAATATCCATTGTGATACACAGATTTTCTAATAAAATAATCATGCACATACGGCATTGTTTTAGGGGCTAACAATGACAAATACTTACAAAGCACTTTTCAAAACATTCCATGGACCATATTCCATTTTATTCTCACTACTCCTACTACCATTACTGCCACTTCTGCTACCAGCTCTTATTTATTAGTTATTTGCTGTGAGCCAGTCTCTGTGCTAACTGCTTTGCTACTGTGAGGTAGGTTATTTACATCATTTTACATGAAAAAAACAAGGCTTACAGGGTTAAGTGACTTGCCCAGAGGTCTCACAGCTAGTGAGTGGAAGAGCTGGGATTCAAACCTGGGCCACCTGGTGTGAAAGCCACTGTGAAAAAGCAAGCGTCATCATCCCACTAGAGACAAGAAAACACACCAAGGGAAGTGATGTGACTTGCTCCAAATTATCTATTTTGTAAGGGGGAGAATCTGAATCCAAATCCATATCTGCTTATTCCCATATGGTTATCTCCCAATCTGATTAGCAGCTGGGAATGAGGACCTGGTCAGTCTGTCTTCAGTGAATGCTTCTATCTGCCAGGCATGATGCTAGGTACCTCACGTATTTTATCACTGGTCTTTTCAAAACACAATTACGTAAGTGCTCATAAAAAGATGCACGAAAGGCTGATCACCAAAATGTTAATTTCAGGGTCATGATTTTAATTTAATTTTCTTCTTCATAACTTGCAATAAGGTTTGATATTTTAAAAACAAAACAAAAAACAAATCTCAAAAAAAGGGCAATGAACTAACACCCTCTCATATTATCCAGCGCTAATACACTTCCAGTATGCTAAAAAAGGAACCAGATTGCTCAAATAGCTTTAATACTGAGTAGAAAAGCCCCCCAAAATCCAAGAAAAAGTCTCAGTTTACCTTTGTTCCTATGACCACCTGCCTATCACCAGGTACAAAGAACGAGCAAAGTGCGTATTCACAGGTCATCGTGCGAATACACTGCAGTGTAGACCTGTGAGAAAGAAGGGACAAAGAGCCCATATGTTAAGAGAACCTGCTTCCCCATTTTAGACACCAGCGTGCATGTTCACTACAGATTTAGACACACAGAGTGATCAACATGAGTGAGGACAAAGTCTGAATGAATAACTCTAGGCTCAGACTCATAGTCGAGGGAGAAAATAACAAACAGTACCTAATTTATTTTCTTTGTAAGGGCCTCCTAATCCTCAGGAACAGAGATTATACAAATGTAGGACAGAGAAAAGCATCTGCTGGGCTCAACAGAGCCTGACCTGCCATCACAAAGAAGTAAGTGAGCCCATAGGATTGCTGGTGGAATTAGCACATCATTATAGATCCCTACAAGTAACGTTCATTTTATTGGACCATAAACATTCACCCATTCAAAAAATATATATCAAACGCCCACTTCATTCAATAAACATTTACTGAATGCCAGGTACTGTTCTAGGTGCTGGAAATATAACAGTGAAACAGAAGTCCTAAACTTCATAAACCTTAACATTCTTTAGGAATGAGACAAATAAATATTAGTGTATCAGGTGATACAGACGCTATGGAGAAACACAAAGCTAGGGAATGCGATGAGGAGCGAGGGTGGGAAGGGGAGAGCAGGACTGTCGTCTGATGAGAAGACAGGGAGAAAGCCTACAGATAAACCGGGAAGACGGTTCCAGACAGAAGGAACAGGGAGCACAACAGCCACGACGCAGCACATTCTTGCTGTGTTCAGGGATAACAAAAAGGCCAGTGTGGCTCCAGCGGAGGAGAAGGGGAGAGCAGTCAGAGAAGCTCTGTGAGGACCTCGGCATTTACTTAGAGTGAGACAGAGCTAGCGGAAGTGATATAACTCCCATTTAAAAAAGATTAGACAGGCTGCTGTGTTGAGAACAGACTATAGAGGGGCAAGTAAGGAAGCAGGAAGACCAGCCAGGAAACTGTTGCAACCAGCTGGATGAGAGATGGTGGTGGTTTGCAGTGGGTGGGGGCAGCTCAAGGGATGAGATGTGGCTGAAATCTGGGTAAGTGTTGAAGGTAGAGCTGATAGGATTTGCTAACGAATCGGACCTGGGACATGAAAGAGATCGAAAATGGCTACAGGGATTTGGGCTAGAACAACTGGAAGGAAGTAATTATTTACTAAGATGGGGAAATCTGTAGGAACGGCAGGTGAAGAGAATGTTGGAGAAATGAAGATCACAAGTATGGTCTGGGATGTATAAAAATTTGAGATGCCTAAGTACACATCCAAGTGGTGATACAAAAGATTTGGATACATGAGTCTGATGTCCAGAGAGAGCCTAAGGCTAGAGATACAGATTTATGCATCACTGACATATGAAAGCCATGTGACTAGAAATCACATAAAGTGAGTGCAGATAGAGAATAGGGCCGGAGACTGCCCTGAAGTATTCCAACATCTAGAGGTCAAAAGATAAGAAAGATACAGCAAAGCCTGAGAAAAAACAGCCAGCAGAGGAAGAGGAAGTAATGAAAGTCAAAGAAAGTGTTTCAAAGAGGAGAAGATTATCAATTTAAGGAAAGAGTGTCAAGTGAAGCTTACAGGTCCTTGGATTTAGAAACATGAAGATCACTGATGAGATGACAAGAGCTGTTTTGGCAAAGTGGGGAGGATAACAGCCTGATGGGAGACAGACGAAGACAGAATAGAGAAAAGGAATCAGAGGATGGAGAGATAACTAGAGAAAGATATAAAGACAAACAAAGGTTATTTTTTCTTTTAAGATGGGAGATATTACAGCATATCTGTATGCTGATGGGAACGACCCAATAGAGAGAAAAAATTAACGATGCAGGAGAGGGAAGAAAATTGCTAGAAGGGGAGAGGAGAAAGAACATCATTTACAAGCTTTGATTAACTTTGGTTAGGAGCACCAACATAGTAGGAGGAGGAAAAACAGATTATGTGGCTGTAGATGCAGCTAAATTGGCAGATGTAATGGGAATATATGAACGTTTCCTACACGATTCCATTTTTCCACTTAACTAGCAGGCAAAGTCATCAGTTTAAAGGTGGGGGAGGTGTTTGAGGATAGAAAAGGAGGGGTGAAACAGTCATTTAGGAAAGAAGAAATGAGACATTATGGAAAAATTACTGGGCAGCACTAAAAGCCTACTTGCATATAAAGAGCATGCAGTATGTTTGTTTTTTTCTCTAGCCAAGTACAGCTACAAGCTTCAGACATGGAATAAGCTTGCAGCTTTTTGCACCAAATTTAAAAAGGCAACTTTTCCTACTCTAACCTCCACAGGCCTATGGTCAAAATGCACTGAAGACACATTTTGAAGGGATCGTATTTAGGCCTTAAGAAACTAATAACTAACCATCAAGAGTACTAAAAACTCATTCAAAGGGAAGGAAATGCTACTGGATAAAGCTAGAAATAGCATCATTTCACAAACCTGTTCCATATCTTAATGGAATCAGCTGATGCTGAAAGGACAGCAATATTGTCTGAGCTGAATGACAAAGTCCGCACATCACTGCGATGACCCCCAATGGCAATTCTGCTTGCCCTGACAGGCTGAGTCGTCAGTGCAGATGGACTCAGAGAATATAACTCCACCAAGTTGTTTTGCAGCAGGAAGACAGCCTTCAATTCTCCTTGAGATGAATGAATCAAGTCAAAGGATCTGCGTGAGAAAATATTCGTAACTGTTCTAGCTACCATCTTAGCTGACAAGGTCAACTTTTTCTAGAACGGCTTTGCAACATCCTCAATCTACATAAAGTTTGAAAAAGTATAAAGAATTTTACAAATAGGAGAGCTTGGAGTATCGGATGGTAGTCAAGTACAGCCTTCTAAGGCAAAGAAACCTGGGCTCACATACTGGATCTGACATATATCTTGTCTTGGTGTATGTATTTTTTATAAATGACCTTATTTATATTTATAAATGACCTCACCCAAAAGAATTTATTCTTTTGGAAAATGGGGTATACATTTTTCTTTTTAATTGGCAGTAGGAATAATAAACAAATGGATAAAAGGTTATTATAATAAAACAAATAATGAGATGATGAATAAGTGGGCCCATGGTGAGGGCAGTAGGAGCCAAGTGTGACACAGGTGTCCCACAATCACTGTCTCCAAATATTTAATTGGTATAGATTGCTTATAAATAGCATGAAAAAGCCAATACAACTATGTAGCTTACTATTGCTACAATACTTAAGATACTTCTTTCAAATACTTCAGATACTACATTTTTACTCACTTAATTTTGGCAGAAGTTTTGATATTAGTCACCCGTTGGATTTCATCTTGCAGAGTCATTTCAACACTGACTTCAAGGTCTTCCTCCTCCCCTTTGCAAGAACTTAATCTAGAGGACAAAAAAAGACTATCATACTATCACCTTTCTAACAAAGAAGCCACTTTGCTGTTACTTGAGTCAAGTCATACTATCACCTTTCTAACAAAGAAGCCGCTTTGCTGTTACTTGAGTCAAGTTCTGGCCAGAACCTGTGTGATCCTGGGAGAGTCACTTAACCACACAAGATTACCACGAGAATTGAACAATGTAAGAATACTTTGTGAACTAATGTGCCATAAATATAAAGTATTTCATTTAATAAGTACCCTCAATAAATGGATTCTGAATACAACAGCAGACAAAATTTCCTGGGACAAGTCTCTATAATTCAAACTATTCCATTGAAATGTTTCTGGTAGACTTATCTAACTTCAGGTCTTTTTAGAAAATCCATTAACCTGCACTTATCAATCCAGCCATGTCAAATAAACCAAAGGTCGCAAAAGATTTGCCAAGTCAGATAACTTTTTATTTCCTTGAGACTTGATCAATTTCAACCACTGAGGAACCTATTTCTATGGTTATAATGACCTATTTCAAGGTTATATTGCCTCCAAACTTCAATTATATAACTGCCCAACCAGTCTTTCTTCTCAGAGTCCCAAAAGTCAACATTATGCAACCCAGCTTCCTTCTGTATAGTTTGTTGTCATTAAAAACACAGTGCTAGCCTCTGAGAATTAAATCATTTAGAGGCTATTTTTAAAAATTTGTAGACTTTCTAGTTCTGTGTGGCTCTGATTTCAAGACTTAAGAACACGCTAGTTATGAAGCTACGCGAAAGAGTAGAAGTTTAAAACTTGGACTACTGGCACCCTACAAAATTTTCTCAAGGTCTTAACAGCAATTGTTAACAAAGCAAATATTTCCTCAAAGAAGCCATCGCTTTTCTGTTAGTATGCGGTCCACCCAGCATACTTTATTAGTAGTAAATATTAAGAAAACACACTTGGCTTTCTTTCTAGCTTTCTTCATCTTCTTATCCTTTTTCTTCTGAATTTCTTCTCCGGAAAGGATACAAAACACTTCTAGCACAGAATCAGTTCCCTAGAAAGGCAAACGGTTGATGTGAGTCCAGGATAGGCAATTTGTAATTTAGCTTTTTCTCAGAAAGAACTAAATAATAACATTTCCCCTTCTTGCCTTACTAGTTGGATTACGCTGGACAACTTAATCTCTCTGGGATTGTTGTCTCATCTGTAAAGTGGGGATACCACTTCCTATTCACAGTGTTCCTCTGAAGACTGAATAAGAAGTTAACGCTTTTAAATTGCTTAGAAAAGCAAGCATTTAATAAAGGGCTGCTAATAATAAGAACAATAATAGTAATCATTATTGTTGTTATGCTAATAGCAAGGGATTATAAATCCTCACAGCACCATATAACAAATTCTTAACATGACCAAAGAAAAATTCATCTCTACACTGAGTCTCTCAA